>NW_018130300.1:0-1870 GCF_001952655.1 Monopterus albus
CAGCTTCCTGAACTGAGAGAATATCATTACTTGAAGTACTGCATTACAGCAACATTAATGACAATTCAACTACTACAGCTTAACAGTACATATTGTCAGCACTGCTCATGAACAGAAATCTCAAACCACCAGGATGTAATGCTCAGAGGTCACTGATTGAATCTCACTACAGCAACAGATTATCAATGCCAAGACATTTTATCTCTGCCTGAAGTGGGAGATGGAGACGATGACCAGCAGGTTGAGAGATGCAGTCAGCAGAGCAGTAGAGGACATGCCAATATACATACAGTGTCTTGCGAAAGTATTCGGCCCCCTTGAACTTTGCGACCTTTTGCCACATTTCAGGCTTCAAACATAAAGATATAAAACTGTAATCCAGAGAGACAGGAGGAGAGGGGAAGCTGCTAAACACTTGCAGCTTTCTGATCAAAGTTCTGTGTCATGCAACTGATTTAATACTCTCATCATCCCCCCTCCTCCTTCCTCTCCTGTCTTTCAGTGTCTCCCTTGGATTCTACACTTCCTCCTCCCTCACACTAGGGGTGTGTGAAATTGACAAACAATGATATCTAGGTACAGTATATTTTGGGACTTCAATTATAACAATAAGCAGGTTATATTTAGCATCTTTCAGTATGTTTGAAAGTCATATTGTACTAGCTCACTCCTGATAATCTGGATATATTTTGGGACTTTGATTATAACAATAAACAGATAGAAAGCTGTTACAAGCAATTATGTGCCCATTTGCACAAGAATGATTTGTTTGAGGATTTTCAGTCAGGCTTTAGAGCCCATCATAGTACAAAAACTGCATTGGTGAAAGTCACCATCAATCTACTAGCCTCAGACAAAAGGACTTGTCTTCATCCTTGTCCTCTTAGATCTCATGCTGTGATCAATGGTGTCAAAAGCAGTACTCTTACTGGAGAGACTTGAACATGTTATTGGGATTAAAGGAACTGCCTATCTTACCTATCAGAAAGATTTCAATTTGTTCATGTTAATGATGAATCTTCCACACAAACTGAAGTTTGTCACAGCATTCCACAGGGCTCTGTGTTAGGTCAAATTCCCTTCACTTTATACATGCTCCCTTTTAGGCAATATTATCAGGAAGCACATCATAAATTTCCATTGCTATGCAGATGATACCCAGTTACACTGAACAAAATTATAAACATTATATACAATTATAAAAGTGGCCTTTTATTGTGGCTAGCTTAAGGTATACCTGAGCAATAACCATGGTGTCTAATCAGCACCTTTGTTCCCCGCACCAACGTGCCCATTGAAGTCTGCCCCAATCACCACTCTCTCCCCTCTGGGAATACTCTCCATCACCTCATGTAACTCACTCCAGAATCTCTCCTTCTCTTCTAACTCACACCCTACTTGTGGAGCATAACCACTGACTACATTCAGCATTACCCCTTCAATTTCCAACTTCAAACTGATCACCCTGTCTGACACTCTTTTCACTTCTAAAACATTCCTCACAAGCTCCTCCTTCAGGATCACTCCTACCCCATTTATCTTTCTGTCCACACCACAATAAAGCAGTTTGTATCCCCCTCCAATGCTACGTGCTTTGCTACCCTTCCACCTGGTCTCATGCACAGACAGTATAGCTACCTTCCTTCTCTCCATCATGTCCGCCAGCTCTCCCCCTTTCCTTGTCATTGTGCCAATGTTAAGGTCCCTATTCTCAGACCTATACCCCTGCCTTTCCTCTTCTCTCTCTGTCTACGAATCCTTCTACCTCCTCTCCTTCTTCGATCAACAGTGGTCCAATTTCTGCCAGTACCCTGTGGGTCAACAGCACTGGTGGCAGTCATTATTAACCTGGGCCTCGACTGATCTGGTA
>NW_018130301.1:0-1870 GCF_001952655.1 Monopterus albus
TATAATCACTGATATGGAGCTGTATGTCGTTTAGTTTTGTATGTGAAATCATTGGGAAAGGATAAGCAATAATGTCAAAGCATTAAGACTTGATTAAAAATGTTCAAGGCATTAAATATCACATGATAAAGATCCAAAACCATCACGTTAAATTGTTGAATAACACCTCCAATGCCACGTTTGACCTTATAACATCAATTATTTCATAACTAAAATCAGCTGGGACAGCGCAGCCTTCGAGACGGATCGGGGTACGGCTCCATAGTAATACACGGAAATGAAGACAAGATTTTATATCCGAGCAGCTCAGCTCTACGTGCCAGATTTTAACGGTTTTTGTAATTACACGCACGGAACAAGTTTTTACGCACACGGTTAGGACCGCAAAGCGGCCGCGAATGATGTACGCTATTTCTTCAGTGCACAATCGATTCAGTTTACCATTATTTAAACAGTTCCTCATGCCAACCCAGCCCTCCTACCTGTTCACTGTTCGTCCTGTCCCCCTGTGGAGTGTAACCTATCGAGGTTGTATTGTTTTCACAGCGAATTCCCGCGTACACACACGCACACAGCCCTAGTTCTCACTAGTTAAATATAGAAGACGGGGCCGACCGTACCTCCTTCCTCTCCTTATGACAAGTGCACGCTGCATGCATGTGCTGTCGGAAGATGCAGGGACGACGTGTCCGCACGCAGCGTGTGTTTTTGTTGTACCCCTCTACATTTGTCTCTATTTCAACTGTTCATTTGTTTTATTGAGGACAATTTCTTTATGGTAGAGTGGTTTGAAATAGGAGGCACATGAGGAAAGGAGAACTGCTAATTATTCTTTATTACCCAAAAGTACTTGAATACCACAGGTAAAAGAACATTTAACCTAGTGGTGTCAGTAGGGCCTTTGGCAAATATTCATGCCAAGTAGAGCAGTGGGTGAACATAATGAACAAGTAACCTGCAACCTTTCCACCTGGTGGTGCTCTAAGCCTGGTAGGCTTGGTCATCTGACACAGATTTAACACCTTACTAATATTCTACTGTGGTTTTCCCTGTTATACCTTAATATTATCTTTGATATAACACAAAGATCAACAACAGTTTACAACATCTATTGAAGTTGGTTAAAATATCATTTGCAGTAGTTCTCACATACTCTTCTGTAACATATTGGCAGCTTTGCAGTTGTTGTGGAAGCAGTGTGGAATGCATAATACTGAACAACAATTTGTGTATCTGAAACACAGTCAGGAAGTTGGAATGACTGTAGCTGCAGAAATGTGAACATTTTACAGTTGTGGTTTGAATTATTTGAATCATGTAGCTGTGAAACATGTACTGGATGTCAAACTGGCACTGGACCCATAACTAGACCCCAAAAACCAACAACCTCAAAGTGGAGGTTGTAAGTTTCATTAACTTTACAGATTATTAAAATAAAGACAGATTCATCAGTAGGTATCCTGATTTCTGTCTGGTCCAACTGGCAAAAACTGTGATAAATGATCAATAATGTTGTTATAAATATTAAAATTAGTCTTCTGAAAATTGCAGTACAAGTCAACGTGGTCTAGATCACCATAAATGATCAATAATGTTGTTATAAATCAAAAAGAACCCTGTATTAAATCAAGACTTGAGTAATTAAGACATCATGTGAAATGCTGGCCAGAGATATTATTCACAGTGATTGTGACCGTACTGTTTGTCAGAGCTACTCCGGCTTAGGCTGCAACTTATTCTTCTGTGGCTCGAAGAAGTTTTCAACAATGGCATCAACCAAGTCGTCCAGTTCCTTCTTCAGGTGTGTCACATCACTGTAATAGAGACCCAGAGAGGGAAGTAAAACACAAAAATAACGCAGTAGTAGCTA
>NW_018130302.1:0-1866 GCF_001952655.1 Monopterus albus
ATACTGTGCATTGTGTATTTTACCAAGAACAAACAGCTGCTTGGTGAAGGAGAGAGCATTCCAGGAAAAAACATGAAAAGACTACAAAATGTGGTTAGTACCAAGGTTTCACATGGATGTGTAATGGCGTGCTTATTTACCTGCAGTGTATCCTTGTTTCTACTATAGTACTGAAGGATCAGTCTGATGGTGGTGATGTGAGCTGCACTGAGCACCGACCTCAGGCTGCTCACTGGTATATTGAAGTACTCCTGGAAACAAACACAGAAGGGAATTAGTCATAATAACATAAACACAGATGATTAAACATGCATGTTTTAGCATTTAGGTTATGACATATCTTACCTTAATGACATAGAATTCATCAGAGGTCACATCTCTTGCTGTTTGCATCAAGCTGGTTAGTACTCGCTACAGAAGATAAACACACACTCAGCACAAATACACACAACTGTGACACTATTTATAGAGACGGTAATGGAAACATATAATCTGAGTGTCTGTTTTGACACATTATTGTTATTGTCATATCAAGTGTGAGCAAGTAGAGATCACACCCACAGGGAGAGAGTCAGCATGTCGACATCAATGACAAGAGTGTAACTGTACACCACTACTTGTTTTTGTCTTCCCATCATATGTATCGACACAATGTTACTGTATAAATAAGCTGATATCTGTCTAGGATGTTTGCTGATTTATACAATAACATCAAACTTAAGTGATATTTTCAAAGCACAACTTTTAATTGTAATAGAATTTTTAGGTTGCAGGATTGCTACATTTACTTTAATAATCAATCTGAATATTTAATCCTCAGGTGAACGTAAGATACTTCCCAAACAACCACTCCACGATCAAACTACCTACCCCAAAGCACTGCAGCAAGACCTTCTTGTTGTTGAAGTTGTTTTCACTCTCAAGATAATGAGCTACGGATGTTAATACACCGAGTCTTATGTTCTCTGTGACGTGCAGCGAGGTGTTCTGGACTTCCTCCAGAGCCAAGAGGATCACCACAGTAGTGCTGACCACCTGCTCCAACACTGAAGCCGCAGGTGGTGTCAGCAGATCCTCCAACCTGGATTTCAGACTGTCTGCCCAGCAATGCATCATTATCTGCAGGGCCATATTCTGACTGGCCCCAGGCTGACAGACTGAGTCGAATTCAGCTGAGCAGGTCCAGTTCAACTGCTTTACCAAGTTTCTTGCCAGACAAAAATTAGGCTCAGCAGTGGTGCTATTGCCGGTTGTGGTAGTAGTGTAGTTTGTGTAAGTGGCACACATGCGGCTCACCCACACACTAGACGGCTCTCGGGACAACATAGAGACAAGACCGGCATTAGGACATACATTAGAGACAAAACTGGTCTGGTCATGCTCCCAGCAGAGAGTCAGGAGTACTGCATCAGGAAGAGACGTGCTCCAGCTGGAGTACTGGCACTGCTCAGCAGGCTTGAATCCAGCCAGGCCACCTCCTTGTCCCACCTCACCACCAGGAGATATCTTTGAATTTGAATGGTTAGCACAGTACTGTATTAACCAGGTATTGTCCTGATTGGCCAACAGGTTCTGGAGGACTGTAGCATTGAAGCAGACTTTGGTGGTGAAGTTAAGTGTGTCCATCTCAGCACAAAGAGCTAGCTCAGTCATGTCCACAATGATGGGACTGGTCCACTCAGAGTATGTGCACACCTGAAGTACAAATGATGTGAACATAACATCAGAATACAAACTTTGCACTTTTGAGTAGTTTTAAAATAACATTTGTACTTGTTTTTTTAAACAGCTTACTCTTGTCCAAGTAGTGATTAATACTACTGTCTTTAGGTCTGTGTTTATATACTGCATAGGTAGGTAGGTAGG
>NW_018130303.1:0-1865 GCF_001952655.1 Monopterus albus
GTTTATGAAAGGTCCTGCCATCTCTAATTAGATGTTGTCATTGTGTAGAAAACCAAAGCTTGTATAATATTATGATATTTCAAGAAAGGGCTTTGCAGAACAGCAGTGCTTTTCCATATTCCCAGTATTTACTCGTACCTGTTTTCACACCAGTATCAAATTGAACAGTATGAAACTCACACAAGTACACTCAGAAGTTGTTTAATTACCAGAATTAGTACTACAGTTCTAGTAAAGACTAGAAATACTGTAAATATGTGCCGATGATGGGATTAGGCGTTTCTGAAAGTAAAACATACATGAAATGAAATTTTCAGGTTTTACTTTGTAGAGGTAAAAGATCCAGAGGCATCTTTATTTGTGTTCAGATGACATGAGCTCAGAGCCAGTGACGAGGAGACCACTGTCTTTATACACTTACAGTGGCTCAAGGAAATTTGGGAGAGACTCGCACTGTTTCCATAGCAATGGAAGAATTGTCGTGGCTCACAGGACATACTAAATCATGCAAAAGGAACACAGTCACCAGTAAAAACCAAAAACCTACTGACAGATGAACACTCTGGAAGCAGTCCCATTGAAGCCAAGGCAATTTCACAGTTCATTATTTAACATGCCACGGGATGTGCAGAGGTCAAGCAGAGCACAGAGCATCAGTTACTGTACAATGTCCATTCATCTAGGACAATTTGTGATAGGTAACTAGCCTGGAATAAATTCCAGTTTCTTTATATTGGTGAGGTTACGTTTACATTTATTACCAGCAGTAGAGCTGCCTGGCAATGGCTGGAGTGGATGGTGGGTTCAAGTGTAAGGCCGTCCCACCAAAGACCAGGACTGGCATCCACAGTCCCATCTGTGGTCAGGTGTAGGTATCAAAGGCACTTGGCATATGGTTATGGACAGGCTGTGGTTTTGGTGAAATGTACATATACTGTACATGCTGAACCTTTTCTGAATTAAACCAGACCACACTAACCCAGTGCTACGAAGGGCTAAATATAACCATAATAAAAAATTGCTCCTTCCTAGCTCTCTTAGTTGGCATCTATCTGTATTGACAAATGAATATTTATCCCCAGTTTGCTTGTTGTTTTCCCGAGAACATGGATTAAACTAGTCTGTTGCTTGATAATTGATCTCAGCCTGAGACACGTTGAGGCGGAACAATGGGATTTCTTTCTGCCTCCCTCTGTCTTCTTTTATTTGCTACTTTACTTAATTAAATTCAAATTCAGTTCAGGAGCATTCTATCAATAAACATGGACAGCTCTGCTGGTGCAACACCAAAGCAAGCCTGCTTGTGAAAACATGCCAAGCAGAACGAAGAGATCAAGAAAAATAAAGAGCCATGTCACATCATTTGATGATGAAATATCACCTTGGTTAAGCACCACCAACTGCACCTATTACTTCTATTTTTTTCCTCCCGTGTTTTCTATTGTTTCTTCAAGTGGTCTCTTCTCTTCTGATTTTGCTCAATCCTCTGCCTTGTGTTTCCCAACTAAGCGATCTGTTTATCTTATTTGACACCCTCCTGCGGATAAAATGTACAAGCTGCAGCTCAAGTAAAGCCAGTAAAGATGCTACAAAGAAGGCATGGGTCTTACCATACTTCACATTTGACAGAGACAAAGTATGAGGGAGAAAAGGGAGAATGTGGGGGACAATTATGTGATGTTTGCCAGTGTTATGACAGGAGAACTTAAGCTCATTATGTTCATTTTCTCTGATAAGGGCTAATTAATTATCTTTGCTTCCTCAGCAATTCCATGACAGAATGTTTACATGTGCAATAAAGAGAATATGCTTTACATGATTGAGTGTAAAGACACACATGGGACTATTAGTGCCTTAGCAAAAAA
>NW_018130304.1:0-1864 GCF_001952655.1 Monopterus albus
TATTCAAGTGAGATGTAATTTCTTTTAAAGGCACAGCCAAAACAGATTGGTCTTAAGGGGAGTGCTTGATTGGCAAGGAAAAGCTTTGAGTCTGATATTTGGCACCTTTTCATTGTCACAACTCCTACGTGTTCTTTGGGGAGGCTTTGTTTTTGTGACTGCAGGATGGCATGACAGCAACTTCTTATATTAAACAGTGCCCTAGAGTTCTGGCAGTTCTTTAAGATAACAACAAAGATGATATTGTACCCTTGACTGTTTTTGGTGCTTTGGCATTTTATTATTTTTTAATAGAGCAGTAAATCAAATGACCACCATTCTTCACTTTATTAACTAATTGGTATGAACAATTTTCAGGTGAACATTTTTACAGAAACATCCTGAGAGTACCACTAGTAAAGTTTTCAGTTATCCTGTGAAATAACGCAACATCTACTAGATGGGTTAGCACAAAATTTAGAACATTCATGGTACCCAAAGGGTGAATCTTAACAGCTTAATGACTTGCTTGTGATCCCATCTTCAGTTTGACCTTTGTGCTTTTGAGGGAAATATCTATAACTATTGAATGGATTGCCTACCAGCTGCAGCTACAATACTAATGACTCCTATGTAATGGCCTATATAAGCATGGAGTTGTCCCATCAGCACTGCAGTGCACTGCTTCAGAAACTGAATCCATAGCCTTCATTACCTGAATGGCCAGAGGTCTTGTTTTATTCAGACTGAGATGAAAGTCTGCAGCGCCTCTGTATCATATTCACTAAATAATGGAAATTTCAGCACATTACCTTGAAAAACTCATCTTCCACACTGAATACTAAATCCCCTCTTGGCTTATGTAGAAAAAGGGCTTGAGCTACAAACTAAATGAGAAATCCTTTGCTTTATACTTTCAACTTATATGTGACTGAGCAGCCTTTGATTTTTCATGAAAAATCAAAGGCTGCTCAGTCACATATAAGTTGAAAGTATAAAGCAAAGGATTTCTCATTTAGTTTGTAGCTCAAGCCCTTTTTCTACATAAGCCAAGAGGGGATTTAGTATTCAGTGTGGAAGATGAGTTTTTCAAGGTAATGTGCTGAAATTTCCATTATTTAGTGAATATGATACAGAGGCGCTGCAGACTTTCATCTCAGTCTGAATAAAACAAGACCTCTGGCCATTCAGGTAATGAAGGCTATGGATTCAGTTTCTGAAGCAGTGCACTGCAGTGCTGATGGGACAACTCCATGCTTATATAGGCCATTACATAGGAGTCATTAGTATTGTAGCTGCAGCTGGTAGGCAATCCATTCAATAGTTATAGATATTTCCCTCAAAAGCACAAAGGTCAAACTGAAGATGGGATCACAAGCAAGTCATTAAGCTGTTAAGATTCACCCTTTGGGTACCATGAATGTTCTAAATTTTGTGCTAACCCATCTAGTAGATGTTGCGTTATTTCACAGGATAACTGAAAACTTTACTAGTGGTACTCTCAGGATGTTTCTGTAAAAATGTTCACCTGAAAATTGTTCATACCAATTAGTTAATAAAGTGAAGAATGGTGGTCATTTGATTTACTGCTCTATTAAAAAATAATAAAATGCCAAAGCACCAAAAACAGTCAAGGGTACAATATCATCTTTGTTGTTATCTTAAAGAACTGCCAGAACTCTAGGGCACTGTTTAATATAAGAAGTTGCTGTCATGCCATCCTGCAGTCACAAAAACAAAGCCTCCCCAAAGAACACGTAGGAGTTGTGACAATGAAAAGGTGCCAAATATCAGACTCAAAGCTTTTCCTTGCCAATCAAGCACTCCCCTTAAGACCAATCTGTTTTGGCTGTGCCTTTAAAAGAAATTACATCTCACTTGAATA
>NW_018130305.1:0-1863 GCF_001952655.1 Monopterus albus
CCTGCCACGTGCACCCACTGTATGTCGTTTTTGCACAGGTGTGCGTGTGCTACATTATGATGGTTATTCAGAAGAGTACAGGACTGAACAGGCCCTCTGTGTCAGCAGAGGTGTAGTTACAGCAACTTAAATTACAATAAAGGCATTAAATAAGAACAGTCATTAAGTTATGAGCATCATTTAGAATTTTAAGACCTTCTCAGCACAACCACCACTAACCACATCAGCTCACAACAAAAGCCTTAAGGATTCACTTCAAATGTCCAAATGTACCAAGATGGTATGTACATGCTCAAATGCAGCCCAGCTACTGGGCATTCTCATGTGGCCTCATGGCAGTGGGACTCATTTTCCATGAAATGAGTCATGGCAGCACGTACTGGCAGCAGGATGTGGGATCAGTTGTCCCTCTTTGTTTCTAAGAGTAGCTCTAGTTTCAGTATCTTGTTACAGACGTGGTCTCAACCTCAGGTGTCTTTGTTTCGTGACCTTTCTGACGCTGTTCTCAGGCTGTTGCTCACTGCAGTGTGAGTGAGGGAACTGTCTCTCATTTCCAGCAGTGTGTAAGTCTACTTCCTTGCTGCTACGTGCCCATTCCCCCACGAGCCTTAAATACAGTATGGTGCCTGTACAGTCTGCAGGAGTGGACCAGAGTAGTACTGACAGGAGACTGCTTTAACCTTACTGCAGCCAGTCAGGGTCGACTGCCTGACCTGTTGTGATGAATCACCATGAAAATGAAGCCTGATGTTACTTTGCAAGAGCATCTGAGCTGTGTGACTTGGTTTATAGTAGTAACCCTTCTCTGACGCGTAAAACTGCAGTTATTAATCTGTGCAATCAAACTCTGAAGGGTTTCTGAATGCAAGTCAGCGTATTCACATCAGATTCTAATGGTTCTGTTCATGTATGTTAAGATTTCCTGTTTGTTTCTCCCTCTTGCATGCATATTTTTGTATGATTTGATAAATGTCTTTTTAAACTCATGTGCTCACTGTGTTTTAAGTTGATTTCATTTCCTTTCACGTGTCTTTATTTATGTTATGTGTGTTGGAGATAAACGGTATTCTTTGTGACATGGAAATTGTCTGTACATATCACTGCCATTGCAATTTGGTGACCTTGGAATTGTAAGGTTCACATGTTTTGGTCAGATATTTATGTGGTTTTACAAGCAACTGTTTTGCCAAAGATTTACTGTTGGAAAAACATTTCAAATTGAGAAAATCCCCAAACCATACAGTTCCAAGCTCATACTGTCTATATTTTGATTTCTTTTCTTGAGCCACATGGTTGTAATTCTGTATGTAAAGTCTCCATGAACCCATGAACTGTCCTGTCTGCTCTGAGGAGAAGACAACGCTAAGACATGAACTTGTCTTCCTTCACAATTCTTGGTAAATCCTTCAGTTTGTTTGCTGCAGACATGACAGTGAAAGCAGTGTGTAAAGAGTTTTATTTCCTTCATGTCTCTTGTATAAAATACAATAAAGTACTGTTGTCTAACAGCTCTTGCTCTGCGCCCACAGCTGTTCTTTAACAACAACCACCATCATGTTTTTGCTGGTTAGAGAAGGTTTTAGACTCCTTTGACGCCCCTCTGTCACCTAGACTGCCCCCTCCCTCGCTCCAGGAGTTGACAAGCATTTAACAGCTACAAATTAAGGGCCATTCCGTGCAGTTTAAGCTCCAGAAAACTTGGCTTCCCTTCATAATAACTTATTTTAACATTAAAGCAATAGTATGTACCTTTATTGCTTTATCCAAAAATTTGCTCCAAACTGTGTCTTAATGTGGAGCGATGTTGTTCAAGCCTCCTGTGACAGACTCACTGAACAGCACTGCAGAGATATTAGCTTCTAA
>NW_018130306.1:0-1860 GCF_001952655.1 Monopterus albus
CGTTATGGGATGGAGTGGTCGATGTGGCGGTTAATACCTCTGACTCCAGCTCAGTCAGGTTTCCCACCACGTCCCTGCACTCTGATATCAGATCCTCCAGGTGGTCCTGCAGACACTCCAGCTCCTGTCCGGACTCTGTCTTCTCGCTGCACCACTTCCCCAGGTCTGCCATACAGCGTCTCTGAAGCTCAGGGTCCAGCTTCACGTCCAGTGCCCTCTGGTGGAGAATCCTCTGCACCTCCACCTTGCAGTCTCTGGAGAGCTGCAAGACGATCAACGGTGACATTGAGTTAGAGAAAGACCAGAGACACAGCTCGCTATTATTGTTCACAGACCTCAAACTGATACTCCACCACAGAGTTTTTGTATGTGTACATTTCAAAAGTAGCTGCTTGAAGATTTTTAATTTAGTCAAAGTACCGTGCATCCCGTTTTACCGTCTTCTGCATTCTGACAAATCTGCTGCTCTACACTTACATTTCTATTGTCACTTCACACATTTAGCTGATGCTTTAAAGCAGCTGCCCAGGAGCACAAATGTCTCGTATTCAGATCAACGCTTCAAGCAGCAGGTTAAAGGTCACTTTCTTCTGCATCTATTTTTGTACTTTGATTACCAATTATTACTGAGGTCAGCAGCTGCCACCAGCCCAGTGTGAACAGCCTTTGGTTGTTTTGATCACATTACTCAACAGCAAAAATCAGACTTATCCTTTAAGCACCATGAACAAATTCTGCATTTTCGACATTTGGTAAAAATGAGTTCAGAATGCGGTGGTGGCCCAGCCCACAGAAACTGTCAGACATCTGTAGACTGACGCCGCTACTGCTAAGTGACAATTCTGCTTCTTTATAAGCTTGGGTGAACCGATCCTTTAGCGATGTCATCCTGCAGCAGACACTCACCCTGCGGCCCTGCTCCACAGAGCGGTAGGCGTGGCGATACAAACAGGAGAAGATGGCGCCAGTGGGCAGCATGTCACTGGTCTCGTTCCAGCCGTGAGTGTGGCAGAGCTGGGAGGCATCGCCCTGACACTTCTTATACAGGATGGGATCCAACCTGGCAACACCACAAGGGATAACACACCGATTACAGACTGGATCTATCACCTCAGATGTGTCAATACACAGTTGTAGCAGAGTAACAACAAAACTGAACCACACGCATCTGCTATACAAGGTACGTCTGTTTCACAAGCACATAAATACAGTAACGGTCATCTTAGTGTTGGACAGAAATCTAAAAGGTAAAACACTCAACCAGTAGAATGAGGTAAATCTGGAGTAAAATGACATCTGGATATTTTGTCAGCGACAATAAGCGGATGATATTTTGCATCTTTCAACAATTTGAATCTGATTGGTTCTTGAAAGTGTGTGACATCCTCTAATGTCAACTCGCACATCATTAAATCAACAATTAAGAATTATTATTGCAAACAATACATACTGCACACCTGAGATTCTGGAGTGTGGTTGACCAAAGTCCACATTCAGGGAGCAAGGAGAACAGGACGTTCGCTCACCCAGATTTTACTTTAAGCCTTTTATTCTTTACAACATAACTATCAACACTGGTGGAGGAGCACGTGTGCCATTCTGATAACAAAAGACGACTTCCTGTCCATTTGGGTGTGCACACCTCCTGTTTTACTTGTGCCCCAGTTGACAAATTTCAAATGAAAGAAAATAAGTCACATGAAGGATATGAACCAACAAAAACATTCTACTGGTAAACTAGCACAAAGTCTTTCTTCCATTCAGATTAGTGCTGGGCAACGACTAAAACCCTTAATCGCGTTAACTACATGATTTGGTTCTATCAACTCCGCCGTGGGGTGGCTCGGGCATCTGTTTCGG
>NW_018130307.1:0-1859 GCF_001952655.1 Monopterus albus
TAATTGAAAGTAAAGTGTAACATTTCTAACAGTAGAAAAATTGGTTCAGAACAAATACACATAGTTTTTGAGCCTGTACTAATTACATTTTTGGCCACTTGGGTTCAGCACAATGAGCTGTAATAATAACAACATCATCCCTTTTAAAGCTGATATGTTGGTCTTTTCAGCAAACAGTGGCTTATGTCCACATTTAGCTGACTGAGACTGATATTAGCATTGATTCACCTCTATGTCTCCCTGTCAATCAAGTCTATAATTCTCCTTTTAGCTCTGTTTTGGTCTCCACCATCTCCTGAGAGAAATATGTCTTTTTAACTGTTAAAGGCTTCACTGTGTTTACCAGCTAGTTGCTAACTGTGGGTTTTTAGATTGTTTTGATGCAAGTTGTGGCTAATTGGGAAACCACACTTCAAGTGAGACATAAGTGAGAAAAATCAGAATGCAATAAAGGTCCAGGGTTTTGCCTCTGCGTGTAAAAATGCTGAGCTAGTGGAAGAGTCTGGTGCTGGAAAGCAAAACACAGCTATCACCTGAGTTCACTGGAATGGTGATCACAAGTTTTATAGTGCAGTAACAGACAATCCAGGCACACAGTGGCAATAACAGAGCTGCTATTCATCTTATTAGAAGGCACCCTGCCATCGAAATTATTTTGAAGATGTTATTTTAATGTAAAAGAGTTATGTATTGTGCTACAGTATGCAGACTTGAAGGAAGCCTCCGATGTCACGATTAGCAATGCCATTTTGGTGGAGCTCACATGTCAGATTACATCTCACTGGAGCTTACCCCAGCTTATAAACCTCTCATCTGTAGGTCAAAACCAGATATATAAACAGTGCAAGTGTGAAGTAACGAGGCCGCCACAATGCTCCAGGACTGTTTTGAACATATGGATTGGGGGCTGTTTAAGGAGGGTGCTGATCTGGAGGAATACACATCATCTGTCCTGGTATGTATACACTTTTGTATAGATAATGTTATACCAACAAAACCATCAGGGTTTATCCAAATCAGAAACCATGGTTGGACAGTATTGTGCAGACTCTGCTTAAGGCCCGAGATGCTGCCTATAGGTCAGGTGACAGGCTGGCTTATAGTAAAACTCAGAAAGAGCTGAAAAAGGCACCCTGGTACAAGAAGCACATCAAGGAGCACTTTGACACTAACAATTCTCGGAATATGTGGAGAGGCATTAAGACCTTGATGGACTATAAGGATGGCAACCAGCAGGACAACCATGAACCCACTCTCCCTGACACCCTCAACCATTTCTTTGATACACCAGGCAGCAGAGAGACGGCCTCCCCCAGCTGGAGCAGCAGCAGCCTCTCATCCTCCAGTGTCATCAGGTAAAATCTGCACTGAGGAAAATAAACATCAACAAGGCTACCAGATAGGACAGGGCATCGGGTCGGACACTCAAGTCATGTGCAGACCAATTGGCAGAGGTTTTCCTAGATATTTCCAATCTGTCCCCATATGATGCCACAGTCCCTGCCTGGCTCAAATCATCTATTATTGTTCCTGTGCCTAAGAAATTTTGCCCTCCCCATCTGCCTTAACGATTACTGCCCTGTTGCATTGACCCCAGTAATCATGAAGTGCTTTGAGTGGATCATATATTGAAGCACATTATTGACAAGGTCTGGACAGCCATTAGTTAACCTATATGAGTAAGAGATCCACAGAGGATGCAGTCTTCATTGCACTTTATACAGCCCTGTCCCATCTGGAGCATCCCAACACATACAGTATGTTAGGATGCTATTCATCAATTTCAGTTCCGCATTTAACACAATAATCCCTTGTAAACTGGTTCGGAAGTGCCACAACTTGGGACTGTCCACATCACT
>NW_018130308.1:0-1858 GCF_001952655.1 Monopterus albus
CAAAGATCCCACCCACCCCCAGCACTGTCTGTTCACCTCCCTACCCTCCGTTCAGAGGCTCAGAAGTGTGAAATGTAGGACCTCTAGACTGAAAAACTCTTTCTTTCCCTCCGCCATCAGACTCCTAAACAGCTGACAGGAGCTTATTACCAGGAAATACATCATGTACTATCGACCTGTACTGTTTACATTCTCAGTTTGCACATGCATAATTACTGTTGACTGCTGCACATGCTGCTCCCATGCAGCACACATTCTGTTATATTCTTGTATATTTTTTTATTATATTGCTGCATTTGCTGCTTAAAGTGCCTTAGATTTTGTGTTATTTATTTATCTACTTTATATTTTACTTGTATTTTGTGGCATTCATGTGGACGGCAAAGTAAGAATTTCATTGTACAGGGAAACACGTTTCCTAACTGTGCATATGATGAATAAACACTCTGAACTTTGAACTTAAAAGACATGACTGAGGCTGCAACATGCATATACACAAATGAATCTGACCAAGAAAAGAAAAAGGATTGGAAAAGTGAGAATAATTTTCCCCAATCAGCTGCTTGAAGCTGCCCCAGCACCCAAAGTGTCGGTCTAACAGAGAGAAAGATCGTTCAAGTGGGACACTATTATTATGCTCCAGCCTGTGTTTCAACAAGAGCTGAATCAATATATATGGGGACAATAAAAAGATTTTTATTAAAAACTGCTTTTGAATCAATATAGTACATCTAATATGACAAAAATGCAGTTTCATCAATCATAACTGTTTGGCTGGCTTTGAGAAAGCCTGAAGAAAACTAAACAGGAGTTCAAGAACAGTATGATGCACTGGTCATTTTTGTGTTTTGTCATTTCTGACATATTTCACAGACAATACAGTGGGTTTATGTGTGTATAAAGACCTGGAGAAAACAGTGTTGCTAATCTTACATATAGGTGAAATTTACTTTTTGGGGACTAAGACAGACATAGGACTATGGTTAGTTCAATTTTATTTTTTTACCTATACATGATGACAAATTCTAGCTTCAGTTTTTTAATGGCTTTATAGGCCTTATTTTAATAGTATGCTTATACTGTGAATCATTTTTTCTTTAACAAATGTGTGACACAAACTGCAACACTGAAAACATGGGTTCATGGGGTAATGTTGAATACTGAGGAAGAATCTTCTCAAGTACAGTTTGTTTTTGTGATGACGACCCCTAATGGGTCGGCATGCTGGAGCAGTGGTTAGCTCTGTCGCCTCATGGCAAGAATATTCTGGGTTTGAGCCCCAGCTGACCAGATGACTTTCTGTGTAGAGTTTGCATGTTCTCCACGTACCTTCATGGGTTCTCCCCAGGTACTCTGGGCTTCCTCCCACAGTCTAAAGACATGTAATTTAGGTTGACTGATGAGGCTCAGTTGCCCATTGGAGTGAGTGTAGGGTTAGGGTTGCCTGTCTAAGTGTCAGACCTGTGGCAACCTGTCCAGGGGGTACCCCACTTCTCACGCAATGTCACCTGGGATTGGTTCCAGTCCCCCACCAACCCTCTTCAGGATAAACAGTATAGATAATCAATGGATGGATGAATGTGGGTTAATCCAGCCCTAGGTCCAGTTCTTCAGATGTGGTTTAAATAATCCAAGTAAACATGCAGCTGGTATGAGGCTTAAATTACCCTGTTAATACTGAAGAGTAAATGGATTTAATCACATGGCCAAATTTCAGCAAAATGTTAATTTAACTCTTTAGCATAGAATCTAGATAATCATCAATAAAATTTATACAGTTTCTGTCTTTCTTTCTTTCTGTCAGTTAAAAACTGCAGTCAAATCATCAACAATCAAATCAGGCTAACTTGTTCATACA
>NW_018130309.1:0-1857 GCF_001952655.1 Monopterus albus
GTGCCATTCTGCATAATTAGTACTTTTGCATTTGGTACTAAATGTATATTTTCTGCCAATACGTTTTTTACTTTTACCTAGTTAACATTTTGAATGCAGGAAACAGACACACAGCTGTTTCTCTGTGAACTGAGGTCTCTGCCATAGCAACTTGGAAACACTGTGTGGATATAGGGTTTTCAGGTCTCTGGAGTAAAGCAGCAGATCGGTCGTAGGTGACCAGCGTCAGCGTCAGCTTGGTGTGTCAGGGCACTGAATGTGGAAGAGAAGATCAGCCAAAACGATATGCGATCTCTAATCCAGCTGCTCGAGGTGGTGGCTGCCTGGTTAGGTTCCAACAAGACAGACATAAACTTACTGCCTTTGTACTGGGAGCCTCTTTTTTGATGCTCCTTTACAACCAGACCACACCTCACAGCATCTATTACTGCTGTGAGCGTTAAGCCTGGACAACGTCCACTGGGAATTACCTGAGGTCAGGTACATACAGTTGGGAGAAGATGGTGACACCCACCGCCCTCTGATACCTCCAACTTTCTGAACAGCTTTTCAAACCTAGTGTCCTGATCAGTTCAATTCTGCAGCAGCACGCCCCGTCTATAGCTGCAGATTGATTGAGAAACTGGTTTTGCTGGAGAGTTTGGGAGAAACGAGACGGTTTCATAAATGCCGCCGTGTTTGACTGACAGTTCAGTAACAGTTTAATCTGCACATGGTCCATGTAACATTTGAGCCTGAGCCCTGAGATATTTATGACTCCACCTGCTCAGAAACGTGCAACTCTCATAACAAAGTCGTCACACGCCACCGCGCATTCCCGGTGAAAACGGCCCCTTAGTGCTATCACTACAAACCACCTGACACTTCTGAAATGTCAATTAAGGAAGAGGAAGGGGAAAATCAGTGAAGCATGTGCGAAACCCTTGGAGAATTTCTCAATGAGCTTCTCTTATGGTTCACTGAGTCGCGGTGACAAGAATAAATCAGATTTCGACAATAGAGGAAGTAAAAAATGAAAAACATTATTATCCACTTCCTGTTGTGGCCTTCCTTTCAGCTGATATTTCGATGCAGCTCATCCGGTGAAATCTGAGCCTGTCACACTGTCACCTCGTGCGTTTTAAGGGTTATGTGCCGAACCGGTTCATGGACCGGGTCCTGGACACATGGGCCAGGTGGATTTCTGTGAAACTCCAGTATGATATTTAACATAAATTGCTAAAACTGTTTTCTACACTGACTTTCATTTGCTTTAAAGCCCATTCAACCTGAGCCCCTCGGGCCAGTGCGTCCTGAATGCTCAAGTTCATTTAAAACAAGTAAAAACTGAAGAAAAATATTATTTAAAACTTCAGTTAAACAAAATTCCAAGAGCACACTGGGCTTCAGGGCACAATTTTAAATGACGAATGCTTCTTTTTAAACCGTGTTATTGTGTCTGAATATTTGTAAAACAGTGGCCGGGCTGCCTGCCTGTGCTCCTGGACTTTGGAACAAGTTCAGAACTATTAAAACCAGCATTTTATAATGTCTTTTAAAAATATTTCATTGATATCTTAGTCACATATAGTTAACTTTTATATATACACAGTATATAAATTGCTATATAATAGGAACTATTTCCATGTAATCATTTTGTACGTGTGGCACTTATGTTTATTTTATGTATTTTTATTAAGGCATGTTTGTGTTTGGTTAGAGGTTGTATATAGTATTATAATGGCTATCACTTAAATCGGTGTGCCACACGTAGACTGGGGTTAGACTTGTTTCCATTATCAGCCTGCTTTCGTTTCCATCCAGCACCTATCAGCTTACACAGCCTTCACCCCCTCAGGCTCTGGCCTCTTGACCTGC
>NW_018130310.1:0-1856 GCF_001952655.1 Monopterus albus
CTTTTATCGTCAGAGTTCAGCTGACTCCGTGGATCATTGGACACAACAGAGACCAGGTGTTTGTTCACACGTTTAGCTCTTTTATTGTCTTGTCTAATGTTACAGATTTTGGTTCGTGTCCCTACCAGCTGTTACAGACTTTATTCAGGAGAGAAACGTAAAAGTGTCAGGACATTATCAAACATTCTGTAAAAAGCAGATTTCAGAACTGACTGAAACATGAAAAATGTCAAAGCTGAGGACGTCACCAGGTGGTTTCACCCCGTACCTGGTTTCCACTGAATCCTAATGCACACAAAGAGGAAATGATGCATGAAGATTGTGATTCAGATGTTTGTGAAGTTAAATCTGTGCACAGCGTTGTGCATCTGTAAGCGCATGAAACCCTGCTGAAAATCCTTTGAGTTAACTCCAGAAATGTTTGATGCAAAAGACAAAATGAGCTCTGGCTCCTGTTTTTCCTGAATCTTTAGTCACAGTTTTGATGAAGTGGATCTATGAGTGTCCTGGTCTGTGCCAACGTCGCTGAACAGAGAGAGTAAAGGAACCATCGGTCCGATGCACAAATGAAAGCAGCTCTCTCAGGCGTCTTTAAAACTAAGACGAGGTTAGGATGCAGGTTTGTGTTTCTCTTTTCATATGAAAGGCAGTTCAGTCACAGTGTCTCCAGGAAAAATTCTCTGGACTGTCGACATTTTGTATCCGACATCATCATCATCAGTCCACAGCTGTAGGCTCCGGTCCAGCTGTGGTTCTGTTCTGTTAAGTACTGGATCAGCAGTTCAATGTCAGGATTAAAGGAGGGGCCGTCACCATGAACCAGACCAGCTCTGAGCTCGAGCCTCCACAAACACTAAACTGGAACACACTGGGTGCCGCAGACTCGTACTGAGGTCATGATCACATAGGACACGTTTATGAAGGAACCTGAAGTTCCCATGTGACCTCGACCTGAAGTGTCTCGCTCTCTGAGAACGACTGATCTTCAGCACCCAGCCAGCTGCTCAGGTGTCAGAGTGTCTGGTGTCCTCAGGTCTGTTTACTCCCGATCTCCACTGAGAACCAGGTGGCGCTGACAGTTAAAATACAACCTTTTAATTGTAAGCAGTGTTGTAGCCGGCTTATGAGAGACACAACCAAACAGTGAACATGAAACTGGCCAAACTGTTCACTGCGTGGGAAACTGTCTTTGGTAGCAGAGCACGAGGAGCGGCCTGGCCGCCACCTACAGCAGTATTCAGTCGTCAGTCGCTCTGAAAGTCCTGATTCAGGGACAGCGCCAAGAAGCGATGCGTGTTTTGTTCATGATGAACAGAGAAGACAAAACAACAGTGCTCCATTCAACCGGCTCTTTGACCCACTGTGATCTGCAGGACCAGGACAGACTCCAGGTTTTATTCCTGACCTTCTGTCCAGGTGAGTTACTGCACAAGAATTATGTCACGTTCTGGTCTGTGAACAGACAAGAGGGACTCTCATATGGTGTGACATGTCAGACGGACCGGCTCGAGGTCTGGGGGTTGGGTGTGTAAACAAGGTCTCTGTGGGACTGTGATGAGGGTACAAACCGGACGGGTCACCGTCTCTGCTGGCTGTAGACGGGGAAGGCCAGCGTGACATTGAGCGAGTCGTTGTGTTGGACCAGTGAGGTGTGCTGGTAGTGCAGCACCAGCTCCTTCAGAGAACTGTACAGGTTGTAGGGCTCCGCAAAACCGTAACCAGTGCTCGTCTTGTTGATGACGCAGTGTTTCACCTCCCCGTCCACCCTGAGACACACAGAGAGAACAGAGTGAGATCAGGGAGACAAGTGACTGCAAAACAGCACCGACACCAGGGTCTGGACTCACATTACAGTG
>NW_018130311.1:0-1852 GCF_001952655.1 Monopterus albus
GTGTGTGTGTGTGTGTGTGTTTAATAATCTATTTTTCTACTAACACATCCAGTAGTTGTGCAGCACAGTGATGCAGTGGTTTGAAGTCTGAACCTTGTGGCCAACAGCGTCCTTTCTGTGTGGAGCTTGTATGTTCTACAAAAGGAGAAGTGAAAGCAGAAAAGTTCCACGTCACTTGCTCAGAATTAAAGTTGCCTCTGGACATAATCCAGCAACATAACTGGGATAACCGTTTAGTTGTATTTGCACAGAAAAAAGCAGCAGTGTTTAGGAAATGTTTCCCATAGTCAGGCCCACCCATCACTTTACCCTAAGTCACAAGGTTTCAGGAAATTCAGGAACTACAGCTCTCTGACTTTCATTTTACTTTTGTCATCACCAACTTCAAAATATCTATCATATCATAGCAAATCAGACAGGTAGAACAGGTTTGTGACGAGCACACCAGGAACCACACCTATGTGCTTGGTCTTGTTATAATAAATAGGACAAAGGATCCACACCTTCACAGACGAAGCAGAGTGGAGGTGAGTTTATACAAACTTTCTATATTGTTTGGAAAAACTTTAGAGAATCTGTACATTCACATTTGTTAGCTGTTCAAACCAAAACCTCACTTTCACATTGAGATAATTCTTGTTTCCTTGTTTGCTCTGACTTGTGTGGAGGATATATTGTGTATATTGCTGTGCAGAGAAACCTGTTTATTTTATCTTGGCTTCACATTTTATCTGGTTTTATGAGTGTGTTAAAGAACGATACTGTGGTTTTTAACAGAAAGAAACTGTTTACATCAAAGTGTAGTAATAGTACAAGTAGGAGTAGTAAACCTAAATCCTGGGTATTACACACGTTGTGTATTAACATATAACTTACAGTAAAACACAGAGGGAGAAGTTTTACTTTTTGAGCTCTGATTGAATGAGGCGTCAAAATATTTTCTCCTCTAATTTGACGTGGTTGAACAACCTGTTTGTTTCTTGGTATTGTCTCTCACAACAAGGAGACGTTCTGCTCTTCTCTCACACCAAAACTCATTCATGCTACTAGGTAAAAACACTCCTGTCATTTCCCTCCAAATAAACATGGACCCATGAAGTTTGTCACAGCCCTGAGGTTGGGCTGAAGAAGAGGAGAAAATGGAAAAACTGAAAGTGTTTTTAAATTTTAATATTTGCAACATTTTACCTGCTGTAAGATTTTCAGGGTGTTTGCCAAAATGTTTGTGTTATGTAATAATTTATATTAAAAGTTTCTTATTGTATTTGTTTGAATGGCTTCATCTTACGACTGTGTGAAGGTGAAGAGCTGATGAGATGGAACAGCGGGGAACTGATGGAAAGGGGCGTGTATATATGGGGTGCTGAACCAGGAGGTAATGAGCGGCAGGTGAACGTGATGATGAATGATCACGCTGGCTAAGATTGTGACAGGCAGAGGGAAAAGCAAGAGAAAAACAGGGAGCACAGGACCGAACTATAACACTGTCTTTATTCTAATGACGATGACTATCAGAGGTTCAGGAGCAGGACCACGCCCCTAATGTGCGCCTTCCCCTGCTACCTGCCTTTGTTACCGGCACCAGCCCTAGGGGAAGCTGGGCAGTAGCAAGTGGCACACAATCAACCTGGTACTGTGTTGACTAAGTGTGTGGGTACCAATTCACTTTATCTTTCCTCACTCCACTTTCATCTAAGATGGTATCTTCCAGCTTCTGACTGACTGAACACACCTGATCCAGGTAATCAGCAGCAGGTCAGGCAGGGATAGTTGGAAAACAAGCAGGACAGCGGCCCTCGAGGACTAGGATTGGCCACCCCTGGTCTAGATTTTACTGTTATCACTATTATTA
>NW_018130312.1:0-1850 GCF_001952655.1 Monopterus albus
AAAATAAATAAATATAAAATAAAAAAATCAGAGTTATAACGATGATGGAAGTGGCCGACGTGAGAAATCTTGCCATGCATCTTTCATTTGTGATAGTGACAAACTTTGGAGGTCAAACTATTGAGACGGAAGCAGAAAAAGAATGACCAGCCCCGGGAATTTGAAAGTAGAGCGCTGTTAGCATACAGAGACAGCTAGCTATCAGTTAGCTCCACTGTTGGACAGAAAGCTCTATTTAAATGTTGTTTGGATGGACAGACCAGATTGTCACCACACTACAGCAGTTAAGTGTTCTGAGATGCTCAGAAATGTCAATCAGAAGGTTTCAGCAACATCTTAGGTGAAAAAGAAGCTGTCACATCGGTCACGTCTGTCTCACATCATGTCGTCGTGTCATGTCGACCACTACAAGTTGAAAGCTTTGTAGTTCTAACAAAGTTAATACATTTTTTTTAGACTCTTCTGGACTTCGACGGTTCATGTAGCACAACAGTTACCATGTGTTTCTGATCTTAGTCTCACCTCTCAACTTTTTGTAAAAAAAAAATGCAAGAACACTTGTAATATTTCCAGCCATCTTTTCATTTGAGATATTAGTTCAGTTCTTCTGCCAGTCTACCTGTTCCCTTTGTCTAGCCTCCTTCATGGCTTCCTTATGTTTTTGATGAAAAGCATCAGAATAATCTTCATTAATTTCTATCATTGATTCTAAATGACAGTGGTTTTACATTTTACTACAATACTACTGTTAAATCAGTGAAGAAAACCATCCAGGAAGAACCATTCAGTGAACTAATGCATGTAGACAGTAAACTCTGTCACACACAAAGAGGTGCTTTGCATTACATTTACCCCCCACCCACCTTCAAGCTTCTGATCCAAACTCCACCCTCTAAAAACATAATCCCTGGCATGGGGGGAACGCTGATATTTTTGTAGCATCCATACCTTGGCTCTTCCCTCCCCCTTAGTATAAATAATGACACAGGGGGAACAGGTGTCACAACTTAACCTGTGATCTGGTTAAAGGCATCAGAGCCAGGACTCGTGTGAGCAGCTCCTTAGAAAATAACTACACAAGGAAACAAGAACTGCAAATATTTTGCTTGTTCACCCAATTTCATTCATCATTTGAACTGAAGACAAAAAGATCTACAGGTAGGATAAAAAAAATGTGTATGCAAGATAATTAAGATGATTTTTTCCCCATTTTGTAAATACTTGTAAAGGTTTCCTTTAAAAATACTAAAAATACTTACATCAATTAAATAATGTTCACAGTGATTACCATAAATGCAGGACAAATTGCACACTCAGAAAACAAGAATGGTGCTTTTCTGCCATTGCCTATCTTGTTTCTTTGTGTCTTTGCTTCTTCAACAACAGGGATTCACGCTGTCTTCCTTTTTCTTGTGTAAAAGTATAACTATGATACTCCATTTCTTCAAATTATAGTTCCTAAACTCACGGCAATGTTTCCTCTCATTGCTAACGTTACTTCTTCTTCACCTTCCAAGCATCTGCAAATCCAAGGTGCTCCTTCAACATGAAAATGCAAAATTCACGCTCTAGCGCCATTGTGTGGTTTGTCTGTTCTGGGCAAATGTAAAAAAACATGGTGGGTCAGGACCCGTTTCTATGTAGATATAAAAGGTTCATTCTAAGCTAAAGAAAATGCAACAAATTCTTATTTTCTGGTGATTACACATGCATGAAAACATAATTATGCCTACTATAGCCCATTTCTGCTAATAAATTCTTCTAGATGTTACACACTGCACCTTTAAAATGCAGTTATAGAGTATGGTTATAGATTTTATTTTTAGTCATCATCATCATCATCATCCTTT
>NW_018130313.1:0-1850 GCF_001952655.1 Monopterus albus
CCAGGGGTTAGCATATTGTGGCCTTCGAACACATGACACAGGACTGATGGTAGTGCTCACCTTTTCTTCTCCAGAAAAGTATTTTTCTGGATGCCCCAAACAATCAGAAAGGGGATTCATCAGAGAAAATGACTTTACCCCAGCCCTCAGCAGTCTGTACCTTTTGCAGAATATCAATCTGTCCCTGATGTTTTTCCTAGAGAGAAGTGGCTTCTTTGCTACCCTTCTTGATACCAGGCCATCCTCCAAAAATCTTCGCCTCATGGTGCATGCAGATGCACTCACACCTGCCTGCTGCCATTCCTGAGCAAGCTCTGCACTGTTCATGCCCCGATCCCTCAGCTGAATCATCTTTAATCCTAGAGGTGAAATTGTTTATAATCCACAAGATATTAATAACATATTCCAAACCTTTTACAGTAAACTTTACTCCCCCAATTACAACCCAAATTCATCAGAAATAGACATTTTCTTAGATAGTTTAGAACTGCCAACCCAGAGAACAAGCTGACAGATTAGATGCTCCTCTCACCATCGACAAACTCCATAAGGCACTGATTTCAGTGCCAAATAACAAATCACCCTGACCTGATGGACTACCAGCTGAATTTTATAAACACCTCCACAATGCCAACACACATGAACACAGCCATCATGACACTCTTATCAAAACCAAAGACCCAATCCACCCTTCTAGTTACAGTCCCTTGTCACTTATTAATTCAGATTTAAAAATCAATACCAAAACTCTAGCTACTAGAATAGACACAGTCACTCCAATACTAATCCACCCTGACCAAACAGGTTTCATTAAAAACAGGAATGCTTCAGATATCCGTAGATTATTTAATTTAATTAATCTTGCACAACAAAAACAAACTAAAACCATAATTTTATCACTAGATGCAGAGAAAGCATTTGACAAAGTTAACTGGACATTTCTCTTTTGTACATTACACAGATTTGGGTTTGGAGAGTCATTCATTCATTGGATAGGAACATTGTACACATCACCTAGGGCAGGGGTGGGCAAACTACGGCCCATTGGTCCTTTTAATCCAGCCCGCTGAAGATTGGTACAGGGTTGTCCAAATCAAATCATATCATAATTATGACTGCATTCATTTGACCTTGTCCTGTAATGCCTGGTGTTCCACCAGGTGGTGCATTAGGCACGGTGATACATTGATTTAATTTTGCGGAGCCAGGGCTACTCTCAGTTATTACTCTGCTACTGCTCTGAACTCATCTGCAACAATGAGTGGGCCAAAGAAAAGAAAAGTCAACAGTGAGTGCCGAGTATTTAATAAGGAATGGAAAACTAAATTTTTTTTTTCTGAAGTCCAGTCAAAGCCTGTATGTCTTATCTGCCAAGAAACCATTGCGGTTTTAAAGGCATATATCATCAGCCATCACTTTTCTACCAAGCATGCTAATTATGCTAACAACCAGTCAACGCAGGGAGAGGACTTGTATGACAGAGTGTCGGGGGTCATTGAGAGGCACAAGCTACCTTGGAGTACGCTTGCCAACGTTACCACAGATAGATCGCCAAATCTGACTGAAAAAATGTTGGGCTGCTCAAAAGAATCCAGGAGAGGGTGAAAGAGGACAACCCTAAGCAGGAGGTAATTTTCCTACACTGCATAATCCACCAGGAAGCACTGTGTAAATCCGTATTGCAGCTTGACCACGTAGTGAAGACAGTTGTAAAGCTCGTTAACTTTATTCAAGCAAAGGGACTTCAGCATCCTCAGTTTATTAAGTTTCTTGAAGAAACTGATGCTGATCACCAGGAATTGCTTGATCACTCTAATGTCTGTTGGTTAAGTTTGGGGAAAGTATGTCAA
>NW_018130314.1:0-1849 GCF_001952655.1 Monopterus albus
GCAGAGATGCAGTTGGTTTCTTCTTTTAAAACTTTAGAGCCTCTCCTACCTGCAGGAAGTATGAGCAGAGTGGATCTTCCTTGTTCTGTTCATCATAGAATAATCCTCCTGCCACAAAGATCTGGTTCTCCTTGGTGACCAGGCCGGCATGGTTCTTGGGAATCTGTGTGGAAAGTGATGCTACAAAGCATTCGTTTCCCGACGGATCATAAGCCACAGTGCTCTTGTCATTCACCATCAATAGCAAGTCCCTCATAAACATGCCAAATCTCAGGTTGTCATTCAGGATGCCTGGGAGAAGACCTTCCTCCTCACTCTCTCCATCTTTTCCTGCTCCACCAGCCACCTCCTTGCTTTTCTTAACTTCCGGCATTTTCCCAGCGTGAGCATCCCGAACCAGCTGGAGCTTCTGCTGCAACTCGGGATTTGAACAGATCAATTTGTGCTTCTCTACTTTTTCTTTCAGGTAATCCTCAGAGACCAGACGCAAACGAACACAGTCCAGCAAACCTGGCAGCTCTTTTTCTCTGCTCTCGGTGTCTCTAGACACCCAGTTCATCAAAGTCTCAAACACTGCTTCCTCTGTCTCTACATTCAGGTTGTCATTTGCTAAGATAGCTGCTAGCTCACTTGGGAGCAACTGGTAGAAATCCTCATCCCTGGAGATGAACTGGAAGCGTTCACAGGCATAGTTTCGGGCAGAGATAGCCAACCTGGGACAGTCCAGCATCAGGCCAAGTCTGAAGATAGCTAGGCAGTTGCTGAGGCTTAGGCGCTTTTGCAGGAAAGAGACACATACAGTGAAAATTGAAGGTATTTGATACATGTTAGCCACAGCAAAGATGTCCTGGACATTCTGCTCTGTGACATGGATTTTAGAAGTGTACAGATATTTGAGGACCAGCCCCATGACACCAGGCTCCACATCCTCCAGGACAATCTCTCCCTTTTTGCTTTCCTCTAGGTCCGACAGAAAGATAGAGCGAAAGTACGAGCTGCAGGCACACAGGACAAGCCGGTGGCAGGGGAACTCTTTGTCTTTGATCTTCAGCACACAATCAACAAGCTTTTCGTTCTCTAACAGGTCACACAGGCCGTCCTGGAGCAGAGTCTGCTGGTATATCCTGGGCTCGTCCGTGGGGTTTATAGGTAGAGCCATCGTTTCTGGTCAGAGGCAGTTTCAAGAGCCTTTCTGTGTCTGCAAATCCAACAAAAAATGGCTCTTCTCTTTAGCAGTCAGTCTACCGTTAGTCCACGCCAAATGACCACAGGAGGCAGGGGGATCTCTCTCAGCTGTCCTGACCCTTCAGCTGAGCTCCAACTGGGAAGTTATTTATAGACTGGGTGCTCATTGTGAAACTATGAAATGCTATATCCCCGCTTCAATCTCCCATTCCCATCTACAAACCTAGCCACTCACTAGGAGCATCCACCCACTCTCAGACAGCTGGCACATTGCTTCCAGAGAAATGTGTGACCTGAGTCATGGGGTCTCTGTGGTAGGAGGCTGCCCCCTGGGGTTTCTGTGGCTGAGTCATCATAGCAAGTGTTACTCCATGTTTTAGACATATTACTATATTTGCATATTATTAATACTGAATGTTGTTAACTCTAATGTAGTTTCCTCCCTTCTACACATCCCCTGTGATTTTATTGATCTCTGGTTATTTTTCTGCAATTGGACACAAGAGGTCATCTTGTGTTGGGCTGGATTTTGCTATGAGAGATGTTATTTAATTGCAGCTAAAACACTGAGCCAGTGTTCTTCACTCCTTCAGCAATGTTTTGTCACTAAAGATGTCAGGGGTGTGCTCCTTGTAGGACCCAAATGCAAGCCCGCATTAACAAA
>NW_018130315.1:0-1849 GCF_001952655.1 Monopterus albus
CACCTACGTGTATGCAAGAATATATATATGGCTATGTATTAACCCTTAGCAATAATATATAGGGAGATCACGGTCCCCATCAAAGAGGTCCTCTTCAACCTCAGACTCATCGGGCTCAGTGAGTGAGATCATTGGCATAGTTTCCCATGGATATTGGGGTATCTAGTAGTGATACACTTTAGACAACTATGCCTAATGCAGGGGATGCTGCAGCATCCACACAATGTCAGCAAAGTAACTGCTGCCACAAAAGATGTAGCAAAGAAATCACTAAATTTTTCCACTTGCCAAATTTTTTTTTAACAAACCAATCATTAGTGTAATTTTTAATTTCTGAATGGTCAGCCATCTCCTCTGATAAAATTTCAACCCTGTCAATAGAGCCATCAGGAGCAGTGTTATTTGGGATGTGAGTACAACACTGTTGCCCAATCATAGTACAAACACCCCCTTTTTCAATCAGAATGAAATCTAATGCCAATCTGTTCTGATACAACATAAGAGAAGTGGCTGCCAGTTGCTCCTGAAACCCAACAACTAAATTTCTGGTGAGATTAGTGAGATTAGTAAGATTAGTAAAACACTGAACATTAAACTGAACGTAGAACAGTATACAAATGTATTTATCAAACTGTCTTAATTGCTCTTGCTGTGGCCACACAGAGCAGTCAAGAATGTCACATGCATCTATCATTAAAGTGGAAGTTTTACCCAAATTAAAAACAACTCGGGTGGAATCAGGACATTAGCTCTTTTCTCACGGTGTATGTGGGACCTTGTTTCCCACCACAATATGGGTACCACTATAACTAGGCTAATGAGGCCCAGTACACAGAGAACCATACCAGGACAACTGCGAAGACTAGGCATTTTGTCTGCTGTCGCTGTCAACGTTTTTGTTCTCTGATAAATATGACACTAGTGTAGGTCCTCTTCTAACTGTAGCTCTGGTTCTACAGGATTGTATATCAACTCAGGTAATGAGGTTCTCAAATCAGCCTTGATCATTCACTGTCCATCCAGTTGGATCCTCAGCTAGAGAACAATGTGATTTATGGATCCAGTTACTTAGCTTGTTCTCAGTGAGCCACAGTTTAACACAGTGTGTGGTAGCTAGCTTCTGCTACCCTATAAGGACCCAACGTGGCTCTGACTGGGAAGTTTATGCACCTTTCGATTGAACCAGCTGTCCACCGCAACTGGTGTTGGTTTGTCAGGTTGGTCCCTGCACAGGATTTCAATAACCTGCTCAAAGACACTCATCACAGCATCGTTCAATCGTCTGACATACTCACTCATGTCAGCATGCTGCAAAAGAAGAGGTTTTAAATCTCTAGGCATAACAGTTAGAGGACAGGGCATCTTCCTCCCTGTCAGGGCATAAAAGTTAGAGGGAAACACGTTTCCTAACTGTGCATATGACACATAAACACTTTGACCTGTGAACAGTTAGGGGACAGGGCACTTTCTCCCTGTCAGTATTTCATGTGGGCTTACATTAAGTGTCGCATTCGGAGTGGACCTAAGGTTGAACAATACAATAGGTAGAGCTTCAACCCAGGTTAAGTTAGTGTCTGCGCAGACTTTCACGAGCCCTTCTTTTATAGTTCTGTTTGCACGCTCAACAAGCCCTTGAGAGGCTGCATGGTAGACAGCCCCAAATGTGTGTTTTATCCCAAACATCTGTTCAACCAGATCATCATTTGAGAAGTGCGTTCCATTATCAGATCTGATAATCTCAGGTACCCCAAACCGGGGGATTGCTTCCCTAGTGAGCCACTTGATTACCTCTTTACCTGTCTTTGTTTTCGTGGGTACAGTTTCTACCCATTTGGAAAATGGATCCACA
>NW_018130316.1:0-1843 GCF_001952655.1 Monopterus albus
ATTTATTTATTTAAATATTTTAGGAGAGAGAAAACCAGACTCTCATTGCCAAGATTGCTTCTCTTCAGGAAGAGGTATCTCACTGTCTAAAATGACAATTACCAAATAAGTTGATGGTGAAATCAATGGCTGGACTTTACATGGCTTCAGGAGTACTCACACATTCATAGATGGCTTATGGAGAATATACTTTTTAACAAATTTATTCATGAAAGGACATGACCAGCTGCTCTAACTCCCCTCTGGTGGTTCTATAGAACTTCAAGGTCACCATGGAGACAGACAAGCTTCAGAGGAGAATAGCGGAGCTGTGTGACATTAATGCTGACCTTCAGGTGGCTTTTCACTCCATCCAAAATAATTTTTGTTTTGCCCTGCATTATTACATGTCTAGACTGCCTCTTTATACTCCTCATAGTGTCATTCTCCTGTTCCTTCTGCCTCGCCCAAACGTTTTTGAGTATATACCTGCCTTCCTTCCTCACAAATTGACTTTTGAATTGTAAACCTGTTTGAGACATTAGAAATATTGTCACTGTTGCAACTGCCTTTTTCCTGTCCTCAGGTGCAGATTCACTCTTTTGATGCTGTTGTTGATGATAAGGAAGCAGTGATACTGGAGGTCAGTGCCTTAATGTGTTTTTTAATTGCTGTAAAGGTATTTGCTAAAATCCATTGAGCAAAACCTGTAAAACCTTCAACTTAGTGCTGTCCTCTTTGTTTCTCCACAAGACTCAAACTGGCCTTGTCATTTGCCTCCTTTAACAGAAAAGCAGACAAATAGATGAGCTGAAGGCAGCCATGGAGGAATACTCCTCCATCACAGAGGTCAGTGTGTTGAACTTCACATGATGTAATTTTTTTCAGCTTCTATGTCTAGCAGTTCTCACTACTTTCTCAGAGATATCTTTGCAGCTTTCATGCTTTCCTATCTTTTGTCTTGCTTACTTTTTGTTATTTATTTATTTTGTCTTATCAGTGTTTTTGTTATAAATTTCTACTTTGTCATGTCTTGATATAATTTTCAGCAGTCAGTATAAGTAGCATTTTCATTTGTAGAGACCAAATGTGGGAATTAAATTCACACACAGTTAACAGCTTTGTTGTTTTTGAGAAAGAGTAGGGTACTGTATGTAGTTGACCTCTAAATATCCAATTGGATGGACTGAGTCACAGTTGGTTCCTTGTTGATTTAAGCTGCTGAGAGCAGAGAAGAGCAAACTGGAGAACCAGATGCAGATGATGGACCAAGATCTGTTTGGGTAAGTGAACCAAGAATGACCTGGGAATGAAGGGATTGCAATGTACTGTATATTAACAGTGGCACACCAAGGACATAGACATTAAACACCATTTTTACAACAAATTTTATTTTTCTGGAAGATAACACTAAGTTGCAAGCTATATTTATTAAAAAAGCAGTTATTGTGGGGGGGGCATTACCACAGCTATTTAATTCATGTCTCTATCATGGTAACTTGTTTCCACCCCACCTGTTCACCCTCATTCTCCTGTCTTTCACAGGGCTGGTCTGCCCATGTCTATGGCCTACAGGATAAACCAGAATTGCTCAGGATCCCTACAAACAGAGTTGGCTTTGGCACAGTCACCAGTGGAAGTCAGCACTCCCCTACTGTCCAGCACTATGGCTGTCTTTCACACTTGCTTACCTTTTTATTTATGATGTTCTTTCTCCTTGCTCTCATTCTCATATGGGGCTTCTTGCACATTCTGCACACAATACAAAGCACAGTCTGACATTAGATGCTGTTCTTCACATGCACAATGCAGCTTTCTTTGCAATAAATATACTGATGGTAACTGTTTTAAGTGTATGTTCATA
>NW_018130317.1:0-197 GCF_001952655.1 Monopterus albus
ACTGCCTGTAACCGGCCTCTGCCCCACCGTGATTGGATTGCCTTGGATTCTAGTTCCTCTTTTCTAGAAAACTAAACCATCTGAGTACATAACAAAAATACAAGAAACTCACATCTGACTGAAATACCAAAATTCCATCATTGCTTTTTAACAGAACAATCAGAATTACACACTAGTTTCACACAAAACTATCAATG
>NW_018130317.1:412-1841 GCF_001952655.1 Monopterus albus
AATGATTAGGTCAAACAAAACACACATAAATCATTTTATGATTATCTTTACTTATTAAAAGCTTAACTTTTCTAAGCATTCTGCCACAGCATTTTAATGATAATTTCTTTGACCTCTCCAACCTCCCCTGGAACTTCCTCTTTCTCCTCTGCCTTCTCTGTGTCTCGGGGGTTTGAGGCCCGTATTCACAGCTTCGCTGACAAGCTCCACAGGCTTGGAGCAGCTGCGTATTACCTAGTCATAACAAAATGAAGAATTCCATGTGTGTGTGTGTTGTTGTTACGTCATCATAAAACAATCATTCAGACATAAATCTAACACAAGATTAATACAAGAAAAGAATTTGTATCAGGAAGGAGGAAGCTCATTTTGGCCGCCGGTATCCGGGATCTTGCCCTTTTGGTCATTAACCAAAGCTCATGACCATAGGTGAGAGTCGGAACGTAGACTGACCAGTAAACCGAGAGCTTTGCCTTACAGCTCAGCTCCTTCTTCACCACGACGGACCGGTACATCGACCGCATTACTGCAGAAGCTGCACTGATCCGATCCCTAAAAGTCAGTAATAGTATTTTTAAAATATATATTTCACAGTTTACACTTTGAAATACATGTGTTCCTTCAATTTACTTTTATTGTAGCTTTAAGTATGTATCCTACCTAACACATCTATACTTACCAGCCGGTTTGTTAACTGAGATTAACTCAAATATTGGAAACAAGAGAAACAGCAAGGTTAAAAGAATGATATTATCCTTAGTTGAACATTTTGTGTTGAGATCTTCTCTATAGTAAGTGACTTTTTTTTTCAATTTCACAGTCACACAGTGCCTCCATAAGTGTAAATTGGACATTGAAGACTTTGTCAGCCTGACTGACGACCACCTAAACCTACCTTCAGTGAGCCACTACACAGTCTAATTCACAGGAAAGGAAAGTTTGTCAACAACGACACTGTTCCCTGAAACTCTTTCAAATGAGCTTATCACTGAAAAAAATCAGATTGGTGTATCACATGTGCTACCCTCATTTAGTTTCAGAGTGAACCAATCCTGTATGTGATGTCAGTGACACACCCGACTTTCCACTGACTGTGAACTGAGTTTTTTCCATTTTTGTGTGCAGTGGACTGTTACAGTAAATGATAACTGGGGAATGTGTACAGCCACAAATAGATATATCACTTGGCTATCAATGGCATAAAGGACTGAGATAAGATCAACACAAGCTTAACAATAGTACATGTTTGTGTTGGTTACACCAGTTATATCCCCACTTCTTTGTATCTATACACACTGTGCTAGTTTTAAAACAATAATACATTTTCTTTTCTATTTGTTTTTGTTTTGCCAAATCCTCAATTCTGCTTTTCCATGACATTTTCAGTTATGTTATGGTTATCTATTACTTTTATTTAAAAACTGTTATG
>NW_018130318.1:0-1839 GCF_001952655.1 Monopterus albus
CATCATCATTCACTTGACATACCAACAGCACTTGAGCAAGTGGTTGTTCTCATTTTCTTCACTTCTTAAACAGGTTCACATGGAACACTTGGGTGAATTTCCCTTTCTCTGGGTGAGCTGCCTCCTATGTTACTGGACCCATCGTCCTCACTACCATATATGAGCCCTGCCATTTTGCCAGGAGTTGGGTTGTACTTGTGGGCAGAAGAATCAGGACCCTTTGGCCTGGCTTTAACTCCCTCTGAGCTTTTCTGTCATACCAATACTTTTGATTCCTTTGCACTTTGGCCAGGTTCTGTCCAGCTTCCTCACAAAACATCTCCAAACAGCAGTGCACCATCATGATATGGCTGTCCTAAAGTGGGAAGAAGTGAGGGATGACCTAAATGAAGTCAAGAATCAGTTATCATAATGGAACAGGCTCATATGGACCCAGGTGAGGTTTATAAACATCATCAATCACTTCTGACATATCAACAACACTTGAGCAGGTGGTTGTTATTGCTCTCTCTACTCCTTGAGCAGGTTCATATGGTACACTTCTCTGGTTGAGCTATCTCATTACCTAATATGGACCCTGTCACTTTGCCAGGAGTTTGTTTCTAATTGTGGGCAGAAAAATCAGGACCTTTTGACGTCGCTTTAACTCCCTCTGATGAGCTTTCCTGTCATACCAGTACTTTTGATTCCTTTGTGCTTTGGCCATGTTCTGTCCAGCTTCCTCACAAAATATCTCCAAATGTTCTCACATCTCCTGCACATAAGACAGGAGTCATTTCGCTTCTGACTTCTGGTTTCCTTCCAATTCCTTCCTTAGGAGATCCAAAGGTCCCTGCACTGCTCAAATGGGAAAAGCCAGGAGAGGCTTGAGGCACCTTCCTATAAGCAAATAAGAGAAAGGGCAACCATTTGTCCCAGTCACGACCAGTGGCAAAGACAAACTTATGCAACATCTGTTTTAGTGTCTGATTAAAATGCTCCATCAGGCTATCCATTTGTGAATGATATGGTTTGTTTAAGTCTCTGATTAAAATGCTCCACCAGGCTATCCATTTGTGAATGATATGGTGTTGTGTGAATGCCATAGATGTCCAGTTCCTTCTGTAGTTGTGCCATCAGGTTAGAAGTAAACTTGGTCCCCTGATCTGAGAGGATTTCCTCTGGTACTCCTGCCTGGGAAAACAACTGAACAATGCCATTAATGATATTTGGTCTTTTTATGCTACATAGAGGAAAGGCTTCTGGGAAATGGGTAGCATAGTCACAGATAACAAGAGCGTACTTATGTCCTGATCTACTCTTTTCCAAGGGTTCCATCACATCCATTGCTATGCATTGAAAAGTGGTAATGATAACTAGCAGTGGCTGTAAAGCGACCCTGCTTGGGCTTGTATACTGACACTCAGAGCATGTGGTACAAAAGACTTTCACATCACTGTACATGCTGAATCAACTTAGAAGAAAGCATCTGGACCTATTTTCAGGTAGAAGACACTTTCTTCCATGTTTTTTCAGCATACTACATCCTGGATGACTGAGAATTTGCACAGGCATCACTCTACATGGCTGGCAAGTAAAAGCATTTCCCTAACCTGGTGTGTGTTTTCTTGATGCCCTAGATGTCCTGATCATGGGGAGAGCCAGATGAAGGACGATTTACCTACAACAAGTGCATACAACCATATGTTTGCCTGCATCCCCAGTAACATACAACGTATTATTTTCTATAATGCAGTTTATATTTGCTAACACCTTGTCAGACTTAACATCCACTTGGTTATACAAAGGGGCCAAGAAAGGGTCCAATTTTTGCAACTGGCTCATATTATTTGGTATCTC
>NW_018130319.1:0-1837 GCF_001952655.1 Monopterus albus
GGTGGGGGGGTGGTCTGGTTAATAGTTTGTGGTGTCACAGACCAACAAGGCTTCTTACAGGGGGAAATAACAATGAGTCACACTGCAAACAGCCTCACTGATAGAGCCGCTCTTTGGCCCTGAAAGCCCCGAAAATCAACTCACACAACAGAATCATTAGCAATTCAGTGACCTCACAGCTTCCCGCTGACCCTCAGACATGATCGCTGTAGAGACGTCAATTCCACTGAATTGGACCCTGACAGCAGCAGTTGACAAACAATCGCACCTCATTTTAGTGGCGGTTCTGGAGCTTTCAGTCATGTCACATGATCTTTGTGTCGTGGTAGTGTAGAGCAGCTATAATCAGCATTTTTACATCACTGGATCAAACGATGTGTGCGTAAAAGAAGTCACTCATAGTGATCTCTGCTGACCATTTTAGCATCTTTCAGGACACTGTTTTGGTTCAGTCCCACCAGCAGCATTAAACTCACTGTTCACCGAACCACAGGCAGCGTTAGCAAATCTGGTGGAGTAACTGAAGGGCCAGATGTTTCCCTTAGTGGAGACAAAAACTACATTAAGAGTGAATATGAAGTTTACAGCTTGTGCTGCTAAAATCATAAAATGGAGGATTAAAGATGGAAATGTCCGTCAGTTACAAGAACGAACAATGAGAGCTTATGTTACAGCTCAACACTGAAAGGCACCACATCTGCAGTGGGAAAAATAAAAGGATAAATGCTGGCCTAAAAAAACAAGTTGAATTCAATTTGGACTTAAAAAGGCCTTAAATTAAATGTACTAAGCCTTAAAAATGTTCTCTCAAATTAGGGAAAGGGGAACCTACGGATCATGTCTGATTGGTGGTCGACAGCCAATTATCAAACTGTTCTGTGTGGGAACGTGCTGAGGTTGCTCGCAGTGTGAATGCACACAAAAGTGACATGATTTAATAGTTTCTGGGCAACAAGTTACTCCAATATGATTAAAGTGACAAAGCAAGTCAATCTTTGGGGCTCTGTTGTTCATCCCAGCTGCCTAAAAACTTGTCTTGTGTATCAGCACACAAAAACGCCGCAGACTCTTTATCTGCATTAAGATGCTCTCGGTAGCATTTTGTGGGACCATGCCTGCAGCTCGGCCTCCTGCGTATGGAGCCGACTCGTACGGGGGAAAGCCACATTAACCAGTGTTCATCAACCATCGCCAGCCCGCCTGGCTGTTGTTGCAACAGACGCTCTCTCTCACAACCTTATGCCGTCTCAGACCAAAACAACCTGACACACCTTAAGTTCATGTGCTCGTTTTGTATGCAGGAATATGTACGACGTGTACGTTCAGTCCTCGTAGGTCACTACATTTGATTTTTAATCCATCTGTAGTTTTCCAGTGTTAAATTGGACCTTTTTAGTCTCATGGTCTAGAAATGTCTCCAAGCCTTTTTCTATTTTTTATTCAGTATTAGTGGCGCCTTGATGAGTGGCTGTTCTGGCACCATACATATTTATGCTCCGTGGTTCATAGATAAACTGAAAAGGGAGAGCAGCAGTGAGGTAAAGCTCCATTTTCTAAATGTTTTACTGAAGTGAAAGTTGTTGTGAGAATCTGTGCCAGTAAGATGGAGCGAGCACTACTTGGAAATGTTGGTTCCCATATCTCACCACTGCTCCCCTCAAACTGTGCTGTTATTTTTATTGTCTATGTTAGTTATTGTCAACAAATCCCATGAGAAGCCCGAAGCCAACTGTGTTATACATTCACATTGATCTGGCCAAAACGCAGCTCCGACGTTCCAGTTGTCCCCTGTACCTGATTGGTCAACGCGGCGCCTTTGCCGGATGATGTCACCATC
>NW_018130320.1:0-1837 GCF_001952655.1 Monopterus albus
AGATGAATCCAAGACCTGTGGTGACATTAGTTTGTGTTTAAACATATTTAAGAGAAAAAAGTTTGTACACTCATTGTTCGTAGACGCTGGTTTTTCCTAATCAATTTTTAGAGCAAATTACAACAATGGGAGGATGTGAAACCGTCATCTTACAGAACATCATCTGCATGTGCAGACAGTATCATAAACAAGAAGCTGCAGTAGTCTTTACTAACCTGTGTTTTTAAGTCAAGAAGTGTTCACACATAACGACTTACAGCCACTTTGAAGTCTGAGATAATGGGAAAAGCATAGCAATGATCATCTCGTTGCACATGGGTCAGTAAGCTCAGAACTCATCAGTAAAACATGTCTCACACTTGATGAGACAAACTGTGAGGTAATTTACTGCTTTGTTCCTTCAGCCCTTCAATGGGAGTACCCACTTACACAGACAGAACTCCAGACAACACACACACACACGATATGTCTTTCCATTTATCACTTACAAAGTATTATACACTAACACATACACAGAAATACTTGCACACTCCGCTTAGTTGCCTCACACACTCATACAGTATAACCAGACATACATAAAGTCTCAGTTCCAGGCTGCCACCCAATCAATAATCCCATTATAGGTGAAAAGGCTGTTTTATTTGTTCTGATTGAACGTAGGGGAGGAGAAGGCATGGCTCATAATTAAAGTAGGATTTGCTAGATTGATGATCAAATGAGGTGGATTGGAAATGTAAGCAGAAACTGTGGCACATGTAAAAACATCACAATGAAGTATCCGCCCCACTTTGTACCCCTTGCCTCAGCCATTCCACTTCACATCAACACTATCAACATGTATTTCACTCCATGTGAGCACTGTGAGTGCGTGTGCAGCAGTATGGGTGAACACAAGACCATTTTCAATGGATCTGAGTGTTAGTACACAAGTCGCAATCAAGGCCTCAGCTGAAATGTACTCAACTCCGAGCAGAGTCTACACAGCCGGCCTTGGACTAAATCCAGATGTACATACAGTTCTTACAGCTGTGACAAAGACACAGCAGCACACACTGTCATTCACAAATACTTGCATGTCCACAGTGCAGGTGCACAATAAACACCTGCTTGTGAGGATGTACATGCATACACACAGAGAAAACTGTGAATCTCCCTCAACCTATTGCAGTGATTTTAAACTGCCTTTAAAGGCACTAAACCTAAAATTCAGCTCAACCTGTTAACTCAGTGGTAAACTGCAGTTACACTGGACGCCTCCAGAATAATAAGTGTATGTTTTAACATGAGTGGCCTGCTGTACATTTCCCTCAGGCTCTTGTTGTAATAACCTTGTCTTCATTGGCCTTCAGACAGAATAAGAGCCTCTTTGCCATGTACATTTACATGGAACTTGTTTCATGTGGTACCATGGGTTCTGTCATACAGTACATGGAGCACACACTGACAGCAGGGTTCTACTTAGTAAAACGTCAGATAAAGCTCAGTTATGTTGTTGTTGTATACATTAAGAAATGTTGCAGACATCAAATGGAAGGACTTCTACTTCCTAAAATAGCAAAACATGTGCATGTTTTAACTGCTTTAGAAAGGGAGCAAGTCTGGAATGATTACTTTCTTATACTTAAGCCAATAAAGTAAAATATAAGTAGCCACTAACTTAGATATCAAAACTGTTAAATCGATTCAAATGGCTTCAGCTCTGGACTCATAAGCCTTCAGAATGTCACATGTGCTGAGATGTATAAGATAACCTTAATATTATTAAGGTTTCAAACCAAACTCAATATAGTTACAGCTGAAAGGCATCATCACCTGACATGCTGATAGAGTAGTTTTA
>NW_018130321.1:0-1835 GCF_001952655.1 Monopterus albus
ACATGTGGACTGCAGGCATGGAGAGTCAAACCTCCAACCTTCTGGTAGGGAGACAACTGCTCTACCCACTGAACCACAGTCGACCCTCAAATAAATAAAGGGAAGATTGGATATCAGTCTACATTTACCTAGAACATCTGGGTAAAGAGTAGGCTTTTTGAGTAGAGGTTTAATTACAGCAACCTTAAAAGCCTGTGGAACATAACCTGTTAATAGAGAGAGGTTGATTAGATCTATATGGATGTGTTGATTAGGGGTAATCAAAGACTAATATAGTGCAAAAAGATTTGTCCATCATAATTGAACCAACCTTCCATTATCTATACCACTTATTCCTGAATAGGGTTGAGGAAGGGCTGGAACCTATCCCAGCTGATTTTGGGTGCGAGGTGGGGTCCACCCTGGACAGGTCACTAGTCTATCACAGGGCTGACATGTAGACAAACAACCACACACACTCATATTCACTCCTACAGGCAATTTAGAGTCACCAATCAACCTAAGTAGCACATCTTTGGAGTGTGGGAGGAAGCCACACAACTAGAGATTGACGAGGTACAACACGAATGCTCCAGCAAGGGGGAGCCAGGACAACAGGCCAGGGAGAATGATTGGGATCAAACCCAGAACTTTCTTGCAACAGTGCCAACTGCTGTGCCACTGTGCTGCCCATAAATGAACAAATTAGTATTAACTTTGCTTTAATTATTAAGCTACAAAATGTCATATTATACCACTTGCTAACTTATTAATATCAGAAAGGCCCTATTGGATTTGATTAATATCTCCCGTAGAATTAGCTACTTGCTAAAGCAAAGCTGCCTTTTCATACCTTCATGCTGGTGATAGCCACCAGAGGCATTATGGTTTTGGGCTGTCCTCCCGTCCACCTGTCCCATTCTTGTGAATGAAATATCTCATGAATGTTTTGAGGGAATTTCTTTATATTTGGATTCAGTGATGAACTGATTAGATTTTGGTGGTCAAAGGTCCCATACCCATGAATCTGACTGGTTGGCAGAGGCAAACAACCGCAAAGCGATAACTCTAGCTGTTGTAACTACATGTCTTTTTATCAAGATAAAAATAAAATACCAACAATTGTGAATGTGAAAAACAGTCTGTTTGCAAAGTCTACTGGGGAGATAATGATTGCTACTGTATTTTACCACAGATTCTACAAACGTATGCTACAACTTCTTGTTTCATGTAATATAAAACAAATAACTGAAAGCAAATTGTTTTATTTGTTGCATGTCAGGGTTTGTACCTGCAAGGTGTTTTATTCAAATGCAGACTTTCCATAGCTTAAAACAAAAGCATCACTCATCATGTTCCATTTGTCCTTTGTTCTATAGTGTATGCCATAGTGGACTGATTACAGTAGTTTGTACTCTTGGTTTACATTGTTAACTAGCAGGTTACAGAGTATATTAACAGTGCAATTTTGTGTAATGTCAATGGGTGGAGGGTGTAACAGGGTTCTTTTCTGGTATTTTCAGTGAGAAGCATTATGAAAAATCTGGACAAAGTGTGATACCCACAATGGATAACTCTGATGATGAGGTAAAAAATGTGTCTTTGGCGTCATATCAGCTGTTGTGAATAAAATTCTCAATTTCATTACACTCTAAACTCAACTTTTCTCAATTACCAAGCAGTACTTTGATGCATCCAATAACTTCCCTGAGCAATATTATGAGGAAGGAAAGGACATACCACCAATAGCACAGTCCGACTGTAAGTGTGACTACCCGTAACAGATCAAATTTAATGACTAAATACACACTGTAATGTGAAATACTGAGAGGTATTTCTCTTCTCTTATGACAGAT
>NW_018130322.1:0-1832 GCF_001952655.1 Monopterus albus
GGATTAGCACTGGTTGGATATGTGTAACTACTGTATGTGTGTGTTGCTGTCATTTGTTCTGTTTTGCATGTTTGAAAGAATAAATCAAATCAAATGAAAATCATTAGTGAGAGATGGAGCTGATGCGAGAAACCTCGGCCCTATGGTTCACAGCTGTTTAAAGGCTACTGATTGGATGCCTACACAGAATGGACATTTGCAGTTTTCTCATTCAACACAATGCTATGCTATTGAGCACAATTCAAAGCTCACATTAACACTGGAGAAGTGTTTACTGCATAGAAATCATAACAGAGAAAATATGGATCATCCACTGACACAGACATTGTTAGACAGTTTGCCTTCATCTCTCTGGTCTACTTGTCCCACCGACGTGGGATTAATCACAGTTGACCCAGTCAAGATCTCTGAGGGGACTGTGCCTGTCTACAGGGTTCAGTATCTGCTCACACTGCAGCAAGTCAGTGGTATTGAGAAAACCATTCATGGACTTTTGGAAGCTGGAGTTCTAACTCCCACTCAATCCTCCTGGAACACGCCCATAAATCCTGTTCCAAAGGCAGGAAAACCTGATTACAGGATGGTTCATGGATCTCAGGGCTGTAAATGAACTTGTGGTTCCAACGAATTATGCTACGCCAAACCCACGGTTTGAACCTGTTTATGTGAGTAGATCAGCTCCACATCAGGCTGCAACAAGAAGAGACTGTGGTCAGGATGTGAGCTACAGAAATGAGGCTGAGCCAGACAACAGCTTACCTATAGACGGTTACCTATGGGCTTTATTGACAGTCCATCCATCTTTAATCACATTCTGCGACAAAACTTGAAAAATCTTTCTCTCCCAGCTGGAGTCTGTCTCCTTCAGTATGTTGATGACCTGTTGTTAGCTGCTCCTGACTCAGAGAGCATAATGACAGCTACAGGCGCATTGTTGACACATTTAGCCAGGGATGGCTTCAAGGTCTCTAAGGATAAGCTGCAGATAGGAAGGCCTAGAGTTGCTTTTTTAGGCTGTGTGGTGTCAGCATCAGGCCAACACATAGCTGAGGCACAGAAGACAGATATCCTCTGTCATTCTAAGCCCATCACAGTCAGAGCAATGATGCAGTTTTTGGGACTGATTAATTTCAGTAAGAATTTTGTACCTGACTTTGCCAACTTGGTGGCACCTCTCCGGACCATGCTGACTGTGTCGACTGGTTGATGGTCTCTGGAAACACTGGACATTTTAAGGTGTTCGCTGTTTGCAGGAACATGTTTCTGCCACCAGGTGGCTCCACCTTCACCTGATAAACATCAGGAAACAGATTCTTCTCCTCAGACATCATCAGCTCACTGAGCCTCCACTGACTCAATGTCATGTCATTAGAGGCATTTGGTCATGTAGGTAACTTAAGTTTGAGATACCAGAGTTACTGGTTACTTGTTTTTGCTCATTCTCATCTCAGCATCTAGTCTCTCAACACACTTCTTTATCAGCTTTTCACAGCAACAAATTACTTATGAAGCCACCAGGCTTCAGACTATTCTAATAGTCCACATTATAACATCCCTTCTCCACCAGCTGCATAGGAAACACATCAGATTTCATAAAAACCAAAAGCAGCATTAACATGACACCAGCTCAGTGTTTGTACAGGCCACATTACCTTGTGTGTGTCTCTGTGTCTCAGCAAATGAGCAAACCAGGGGACGCACAGCAACAATGCACAGCGATGGAACATGGTGCTTCTGCCATTCCGTTTTTTGTGTGATAAACATATATGTACTGCTATCAGTCTGGGGTGGGGGAATGTGTTTCGGTCTTTCTATGATAAACGTATCTACTG
>NW_018130323.1:0-1242 GCF_001952655.1 Monopterus albus
AACCTACCCTTAACACAAAGCATCCCTTAACCCTATCCTCGCCCAAGCAAAGAGCCAATATGTGGCTTGACACACAGCATCCGCCACGTATTTGCTCGGGTTAAGCAGTGGCTCCTCACCCCGGCGCTGTTTCACCTCAGAGAGCCGGGTCCATTCAGTTGTCCAACCACTAACACTGTTCTACCAAGACTGTCTAAAAAAAAGACTATTAATAATTCTACTGAGTCTGTAGCTATGTTATCACCAACACCAATAGCAGTTCTGTGTGGGTGTAGGAGAAAAGGCAAATCTACAGGGTCATCACACTGGCACACTTTCACTAAATGGTGTTTCATTGAGTTGGCCCACAAAACCATGAAGGCTCAACAGTGTGTTCCAACATCCCAGATCCAACCCTCTCTTTGCCTGCACCCAAACACCCAACACAACCCTTCATCTACTCATGCTTACTGTTATCAAACAGTCACTAGCACTAGCAAATATTTCAAATAACTCACTAAACCTTTCAGATGCCTCACCACATAACTAGCCAGACTTGTGCTTCCTTTTATACTTCATCAGAAACCATCCTGTTTAAGTCTTCATTCCAGCAAACCATTCAAACTTCTTCTATGCCCTCATCTTAGCTTGCTCATGCTAACATCGGGAAGTAGGCCTAAAGCCTGCTGCATGTATCAAACACTTGTACAAACACTTGTACTAAGCCTGTCCTGCTATGAATTAGAATGGGGGTGGCTGTGGCTCATGAGGTAGGGCAAGTCGTCTTCTGACCAGAAAGTTGGTGGTTCGTCTCCCCGCATGCCTAAGTGTCCCTGAGCAAGACACTGAACCCCGAATGGCTCCCGGTGGCTTGACTAGCGCTGTTGTGTGGCAGCCTTGTTGTCATCGGTGTGTAAATGGGTGAATGGGGTATGATCTACTGTAAAGCGCTTTGGCCAGTGCAACACACTGTGAAAAATGTGCTATATAAAATACAGTCCATGAATTAGAATATCTTTATTGTCATTGTATCCAGTACAACGAGATTAAAAAGCCATCTAGTCAGTGTGGCAATCACACACACAATAATAAGATAACAAAAAAACCCATAATAAAAACAGACACCACGTGTTGGGCCATGCGTTTGTGCAGCGGCTGCTTAGTTTCACCAATGTACAAGTTGTTACACTCCTGACTACACTTAATTGTATACACCACATCACTCTGTTTATGTCTGGGTGTTTTGTCCTTCAGGTGGACCAG
>NW_018130323.1:1266-1832 GCF_001952655.1 Monopterus albus
GTGGTTGCTGTTGGACTGAACTGTCCTGCGTGTTGTTTTATGAAGAATAGTCGAAGTCAAATCTGTCTTTAAGATATTTATTACAATATTCAAGAAAAGCAATACAGAGCTCTGGGTTCCGTCTATCTCAAGCCCTACCAAGCAACAAAGCATGGTTCAGTCTTTCTTCAGGAAAGAGGAACCCCTAATCTCCTGAACCAAGTTCTTTTATACACTTTTGAATGTGCAAATGTAGGTAGATCTGACTCCATCTGTGTTGTTCTTCATCCTCGTTCCTTGTTTGGTTTGTTCGACCTCATTCTGACTCCTCATTGGTGTTCGACCTCTTCCTGAAACAAACACTTTGCACAACCCACAACAGTTCTGTAGACAGTCATTGTCAGCAGTTTAGGGACAACACCCTGACTTCTGCAAGTGGCTCATGTCCCATCTACCCATGTGACAGGCAGCCAATTGCCAGTTGCTAAGCAACCTGGCCCTGTTCCTGCTTGTGGTTTTCCTGTTTGTCAGTGTCTGCACTCTTTACTAACAGTTCTGAGTCTCTGCACTTTGACACACACACACAC
>NW_018130324.1:0-1832 GCF_001952655.1 Monopterus albus
AATTACAACTGTTTGGAAATAAGAAGATAAACATGGTGTAAAAAGCAGCTGTTACTCACATGTGGATCTTGTTGACCTGGTCCTGCAGCTCTTCGTCAGAGGGAAGCTCTTCAAGAAGCTCCTCTTCCTCGTATTCACTCCCTCCATCACCTTCTTCATCATCGCTGCCCACATCGCTGCCTGACAGCGCAGCCTCCGATTCCAGGTAGTCAGCCAAGCGCCTGTGAACAGGATGTGAGAACCAAGTAAAACCTTTGTTACAAGGAGGATTTGTTCTCACAACTCATTTAAAATGTACAACGTTACATGAAGGGTACAACACAAATGAAGTCTGATGTGATTTTTCACTTACATTTTCTTATTTTTCTTGACTTGATGTGATGCAAACAAACCCTGCATCTCCTCCTCTTCTATATCATCTGCCTCCTCATCCTCCTCCTCACTTTCCCCTCCACCATCCTCATCACTCTCCTCCTGTAAGGCCACAGCTCACTTGTCATTTGTATCACAAAGACATACGTCCACTGTGTTACATATAGAGTGGAATCGTACCTAAACAATAACAGACTCACTGAGGCATCTTACCTGCTCACTATGACTTTCCACATCTGACAGAAGCCGAAACCCGCAATCCTCTTCCTCCACCTGCTCCTCTTCCTCTGATTTCTTTTTACTTTGGAGAGAAAGAAACCAGTGTTAGACTCTTGCATCCAATTCAAATTCCATTAATATTTTTATACTGTAAGGTAGTGTTAAGATGATGAGTAAAAAGATGGAAATAGTGACGTGGTTTAGTTTGGTATTAAAGCAAAACAGCCTTACTTAATAACATTTCAGATGACGTTTAGTTTAGATCAAGTCTGTGTATTGTACCTGTTTGGTGCTGGTGAAGCTGTGTGAGTAGAATCTGAAATGAATGAAACCATAACATCAAACATCTTAACAGGGAAAGGTTTAAAAAAACAACACAAACAAAAGAAAGAAAATGTGAATCCACTAAAACCACAGAGTGTCAAGGACAGAGAAAACATTCCTGACCAAGAAGTATAAATACGTCACAGGACAGACTCAGGTTCTTCACAGTTCTTCAGGCTCTTATTAAGGAATTGTCTGTTTAATTTCTCATTACAATAATAAACTGTCTGCTTTTAATAAGGTCACCAAAGTTTACCTGCAGAACAGACTGTACACTGTAGATGATTTCAATCAAGAAGTACTTTTAGAATAAATACACAGCACAGCAAACACTGATAAAAATAAAGAGGGGACATCACATTCTCTTACCCAGACTAGGGAATTTGCCTGAACACAGCCCCAGGAGCTGATCCATAGTATTTTCAGATTCTTCATCTTGTCTTCCATCTTTATTCTTCTCCATTTCCATCAGCTCCTCTCCTGCCTGTGTTGGTGGAAATGCTCCAGAGCACAGACGAAGCAGCTCATCCTCCTGCATGGGTCCAAGGCCTCCGCTTGTACCAGAGCCACTCTCTACTGTCCCAAAAACACCTGAGCACAACCCTAGCAGCTCCCCCATGTTGCCATCCATTGCATTTTCATCCAGACTGTCCAGGATCAACTGTCTTTTGTGGGAGCCAGGCACGCCGGGACGAGGCCCCACGTTCAGGAAGCCATCTGCGTCAAGTAACTGGGAATGGGCATCATCTTCCAGGGAGAAGCGGCATTGGGAGTCACCTCCCAGGCCAGGGCCAGAAGCTGCTTCAGTCAGGGGTCCTGAATCTGCACCTGGGGAAGGAGGTGCATATAGGTCTTGGGAGTCTTCAACAGGAAGAGAGAGAGAGGGCTCCGACAGCTTCCCTGAACTCTGATGGGGG
>NW_018130325.1:0-1829 GCF_001952655.1 Monopterus albus
AAGTGTGTTTTTCTGGCTCTACACAGATGAGACAGAAAGCTGTCAGTACCTGCTCACCTCATCTTGCTTCCCTGCTGAACTTTTGTTTTGGGCTTTCTTTTGAAGCAATACAGAGCAGATTTAATATGGACAGTGTACCCAATATGTTGCGAATATTTTTATCATTGTACTGTTTTACATGCCCGCCGCTCTTCAACACTGTAATGTATGGCCTGAACACATCCAAATTACGCATCACATGTGAAAATCTACTTTTAGGTTTTGTTCGGAAGTAAAAGAGGAGACAATAAATGTTACATCTTTGATACCACACGTGTCATTAATAGTTTAACATGTTCAAAAAGAAGGAAATGAATTGAATGTACAGTATATATAAAGTGCTGCAAGTTCTTCACATTACTATGTAAAGTGCCTCAAGATGATTTTTGTTGTGATTTGGCTCCATACAAATAAAACTGAATTGAAATTTATATGCAAGCTTTAAATTTACATGACATTTGTTAGATTCATTTTTCAGGGACCACGTATAAAACACGACTCATACAAAGAAAAAAAGATTTACTGTACCAGCTAATATTCATATGTATTTATTGGGCGGTGCACGTGCAACAATCTAAACAAAAATTGATTTCAGTCACTACACCTGACACTGTGCAAAATACATAAATAATCTCAGATGCTGTGTCTGTTTCCAGTTTCCAAGGTTAAGACTGATTTGTTAGTATAATTTTTGTGGCATCACAAGTAAAAGTATGGATATCTTCACATTTTCAGAGAATCAGGGAGCTTCCATTATTTTAATAGGCCAGTTGATCAAAGAATGTACTTCTGCTGGGTATTCGATAGTTTTCTTCCGCAGTCGATCTTGAAGGTCTGATAATTTATTCTGAGCAGATGTGTACAAGATTTTTCCATGGCCAAAGTACATTATTATAAGTGTAAAACACCAAAAGAATAACAGAATAAAAATAAAATTCTCAAATTCAACATGCAATATTTTCTAATAATGTACATTACCATTATGGTACTTATGCATTTTCCCATCCAGAGCTTTAAAGGCTTGTATATAAATGTACCTACAGAATTTAAAAATGAAAATGTTTGGCTTGACTTCAAGCTATATGAGGAAAATCGCTATACAATTATTATAAATTTTAAGGTGTTTTTTGCAGTCTGCTATAGATGATCAGCTTATGGACTCCCCCCCCCCCACTCAGTGTCATATTTTAAACTTGAAACAAAGGCTCATGGACCTATGAAAGTTATTTAGGCTAACTCGATTTTAATTTATATGGCCAAAAATCCCACATTACAAATTTGTTTCAGTGGCTTAGTGGGTATTCAGACTTTCCTGTTAAAAATGCAACTCCTTGTTGTGTTTTAATGTACAGGCCTGTGTTGGTCGGGTGTGAGGGGTTACAGGAGGAGTGTTGTAGGCGTGTATGATACAGCCATGTTGTGACGAGTCATGGTTTCAGCCCAGGAGTTTGTTTTGTCTTGGTTAGCCATGACAACCAACTTAACCTATTCTACCTCAGCAACAGTTCCGGCACCAGTGTGTCGTCACTGATAGATGAAAAACAAAAAACAGTTTAACATCCAGTAGTGATGAAAATGCATGGCATGCTGTTATGGTGTGTTAACTGTGGCCCAAATTCAATGGTGAATAGCAGTGAATGCTCATGCTAACAAGGTAAACGACAGTCTTCTTCCTGTGGGCGTCCACATCCCGATTGTCTCCCATACACAACTGGACTGGACTGGAATTTCTGTAGGATGCAGCTGGTAATTATCAATACTACTCCAAAGATATTCCCCCAAGCACAACT
>NW_018130326.1:0-1829 GCF_001952655.1 Monopterus albus
CCAGTAATTTGTGGGGAGGCGCTGTAGCCATTTCGCCACATGAAAGCTCGATGAGCAGGACGACCAATATCCGAGAGCTGTTCGTGGAGAAATCGGCTTCGAAGAGCTCCGCGCGCCCACAAGCGAACACGAACTCGCGCGCCGAGACGCACGGCGCACAGGCACGCACACTTCCTCCTCCGCCGTGGAAAAGAGATAAAGAGGGAAACACAGAGAGGGCACGGACCGCAAACTTTCAGCTCTCTCATGTGGAACCCAGAGGCTTGAGGATAAGATATAATTTTCCTCTTCGGGGCTCCGTTCCTTCCTTCCCCCCTCTCTCCCTCTTTTTCTCTCCGTCAGTGTTTTTGCCCGGATAGTTGTGTTTCTATGAGAGTCTTGCTCGGCGAGAAGAGAAGTTTGGTTATTTGCCTGGTTGGCTGAGGAGGAGGAGGAGGCGAAGAGTCTGGTTAAAAGTGGGAGAAGATGATCCGCAACGCCGCTTGGAGAAGGAGCTTGCTGTGTGTCTTGGCGCTCAGTCTCGGCTTTGCGTCCCCGCCGTGCAAAGCTCGGATTTACACCAACCACTGGGCAGTCAGGATAGCAGGGGGACCCGAGGTGGCCGAGCGGATAGCGGAAAAATATGGCTATAGAAACATGGGACAGGTAGGTGGCATTCCGCTCCATCCAGAGTTCTCTTTGTGTTCTCTTGTTTTTGACAACTCTTAAAAGTGGGGCATGGTGGTTAGAAACAATGCGGGGTCAAACCTTGTCTGTGATTCTCTGGCTCAGTCCTCCTTTCTGTAGCTCTCAGACTAAGACAACTAGAGAGAAGCTGTAGGGAACAAAGAAACAAGACCAGGAGCAGGATGGTACAACAGGTGCGTCCTCGCTGTGTTTCCGCGGTTCATGTTCAGTTTGCGGGCTGGAGCCACAGGGAGCAGCCTCACAACCAGAGCAGTCTCATGCGCTTGGTCCTTTTGACGCACAAGTGAGACCGCTAGTGATGTTTGCTTTATGGTTTAGGAACTGAGTCCAAAAGGCCCACGGTCCAACACATACTTATGTTCCTCCTTCTCAGCGTTTTACTTGGCATACTGCGTTTTTAATTGAAAGCGTGTATATTTTCACACTACACTGAGGAAGATGGGGATTTTAGTGTTGCACTGCTCTGCTTATGTTGCACTGTATTATCCCTGTGAACATAATCATGACTGTCCATATCTAGGCCCACTGGATTAGCTGCCAGAAAACAGCACTGTTAAGTTCTGCATAGACTTGGGATGAATTCTGTTGTAGAAGTCCCCCAAATGTTGTTTTTTTTTGTATTCACTGATAGATGGGGCAAAGGTCTTCTAGGTTTCATGAGTAATGATGAATCACAGCTGCAAGACAAAATGTTGGAATAAGCTTGTCATATTTCACCAGACAAATTTAAGCCACTATCTTACTACACCAAGTATATGAGTGCAGCTACAGAGTTAAGAGCCTTTAGTATTCATTATATCTGGCACTTGAGGCCAAATGCAGGTGTTTGTGTTTAGCAGAGTCTAAAGGAAGTCCTAACCACAGATGTAAAACATACAATGATGACAAACACTGGTACGGGTCAAGGAGGGGGAATTTATCCAAGCACTTTGACATAGGTTTAACGAGAAACCCTGTGTTCTTTGTGGATAAAAGAAATGCTCCACACCAACATGGACCTCACACATGCTCCAGAGTATCATGACTAAACTATGCAGGGTAGTTCAAGCCTGCACTTGCCAGCGCTTGACGTGAAGGCGGCGTGGAACAGAGTGGGCCATTCTGACAGGTTGTTGTGGCCCAAACTGAGTCTAAATCAGCTG
>NW_018130327.1:0-1825 GCF_001952655.1 Monopterus albus
TAAGGTCTGCCTTTATCTAATTTACAATTTGATTAAAGAAAAAATCCCTTAGTTTGTTTTATTCTGGAAAACTTCATGTTTTACACTTGTATTTTATATGCACAACTCCTGCACCTTCATCACTCTGAAACTATGAACAGCTTCATTATTGGTCTTACTGCCAAAAATGTTCCATCACATCAGCTGGGGCTGAGAACACCTTGACTGGGGCGCGCTTGGTGACCTTCTGCTCCTGTACCAGTTGCTGGATGTCCAGTGTGATCTGTTGGGTGTGTTTGACTCCCACCTTCACCGCAAGACAGAAGTCCTGCTGCAGCATCTTCTCAGCTGATGCCTCAATCATCACTGACAGAGTCACACGATAGACAAGTGTTGTATTATGCTATCATCAGACAGAGTGAAGAAAAGCCAATTACTGTTGTGTGTTCTTCACCTATGGGTCCGTTCCAGGGAATGTCAGACAGGGCCAGAGCCGCAGAAGCTTTAATGAAAGAAAATACTGTTTTAGCTAAATCTAAACTATGTTCTGTAGAATACATGGATGCCTGAGATTTCACTGCATCAATAGCCAGCACATCTGGATCACTGACACCATCAACTGCTAACAGGTTACACAGGATCTGCAGGAGGCATGAACATACATGTGAAATACTAATATTTCTCAGACAATTCTCTGTTGCACCACTGGTTGTGAAACAGGTACTGCACAGTATTCTAGCAGCCTTCACAGTGTTTTAAACCTCTGCCAGATCTGAGAAAACTTGATTCCTGTTGTGAAAACCGAAAATTTCACAGTTTTCTCTTCATGTAATCAGACTACTGTATGTACACTTGTCAGATTTTCACTATATCACCACAAAGACTCCAGATGGATTTGTGAAAACAACAAAAAGAGTGAGTTTACAGCTTTTTCTTCATTTAGACATGTCAGACCTGGACTATGTTGACAACAAGACTCCACAGACAAGTTAAAACATCAGATCTGTGAAAGTGTAACTATGTTTATGAAAACAAAAACAGCTATTTCACTGGTTAGGAGTCAAGGTAATAATCCTGTTCATCCATCCAACGGTGCTCAAGGGAAAAAGGATTCCAAAATGTCACAAAAATGTAAGACTCCAATGCAAACCATGTCTAGATATAATAAAGAAGATATAATAAATACAGATATAGACATAATAAAGAAGATTTCATATCTAGACATCCCTGGTGTGTGTTGGAATCTTATATTGTTGAGCTATTTCACTGGTTTTTCTCCATCCAAACCAGGTATAGATTCAAGCATGCATGTTAATCTAGTCCGTATCTGATAAATCCACATACAGTGGTCTGAGTATGCTCTCATTTCTGCCTTATTACCTGATTTTTGAAAATGAAAATTTACACAGATATTTAAGCCCATGCTGCCACTTGAAGCTTCCCATTGCATAGAGCTTCCCTGTGCACCTCTTACAGAATGTATAAAAAACACTGAATCCACTTCTTGAAAATGAAATGCACTCTGTTTAGGGCTGTACTCACCTCACTCCCCTGACCCAGCATGTGCATATGCTCCAGGCAGTGTTGGGTCAAGTTGCAGAGGGTTCCCTCAGCCAGCAGCAGGTTCTCGTGGGGCTCACAAATCAGTGTGAAGCCCAGACTCTGGACTCCAAGCCACAGAGTGCTCATCTCCTCAGAGAAGGGGCCTCCAGCTCTCAGACGCACCACACCGCTGTCAGCCTCCTGCAGGGCCAGAGCCTCCTCACCTGGCACCACCTCTACCGGCCGGAGACCTCCCGGGACAGAGACACAGTGCTATGGACCTGCCTAAAGAAAGACATGGACA
>NW_018130328.1:0-1823 GCF_001952655.1 Monopterus albus
AGGCATCAGTGTTGTTACATCACAGTCAGATTACAGTTAGTAGCAGCTTCATGCTATATAGACGGTTTAGAGCAGTTTATTTAGGCATCAGTACAAAATAGCTACAAACCTATAAAGCTCTATCGGTAACTTAGGCTTTTATAGCTGATAACAGGTTTAGGCAGGTAACTGTTAACCTGTAATGAAGTTGTCTCTACTCAGAATCCTGTTACCTATATCTGCTTGTGGAGCATGAGCCCTCCACAGAGCATCTCCACCTTTCTGGGTCAGCTGCTGCAATCCACGCCTCATTCCATGATTTTTAACCTGCCTCTCTTCTTTACCGTGAGTCTCCAGGTCATTTTTAATGATCAGTAGTGATGGGCAATACCACTTATTACCTTTACCATCTGATATCAGGTAAAATCCAGGCCGGTATGAGTAATACCAATACAGAAAACAAGGAAAAGGTGATGGGTCTAGACAACAGGGAGTGATGGAGGAGAGGAGAAAGATCTTGTAAGTTTAACATTCAGTCTGAGTCCAATATTATTAGAGATACTGGCTAAATGTAATGTCAGCCTTTTAACAAAACACATTTTGACATGTCACAGTAGGAACAACAGTTTGTTCAGCTCTTCACACTCGCTTACTGTCATTTAAACAGAGCCATCATTCTTGTTGACGGCAACGCCTGTGTTTTTCCTACTATGACGGGTTTGTCTGCATTGTCTAATTGGTGAATGAGTTTCTCAGTTTACTTGTGTTCTTTTTAAAAATAAATGTAAAGACTTTTTTCTGTAAAAGTGAGGTTTGTGGTCTCAGCATAGTGAAGCAATGTGCATGTCTTGTTTTAGAATACGGTTTTGTTGTCTGGATACTGTTGTTGTCACTGCCATTAATCATTGTCTTGTGAGTAAGCCTTTATTTAACTCCTGTTGAACTGGATGAATGAATGACCCCTACCAGTGTATGTACTGTAGTTTAGTAAAAACTGACCTTTGTTGGAGGTTGCTATGTTTGGACGCTGGCCAGATCCTGTCCAAAAGGGCTGTATGTCACTGTGTATTGATAGAGAATGAAATCTACTGTAAGAATAGAGACCCTTCAGTGTAATGGAGTCATAACGGCGTGCTCTTACAGTAGCCTGCTGTGTGCAGTGTTAATACGTACTTGACATTTTCATACTTCCACAAGGAAACATAGGAAAGGTTCTTCTGCAGAAACAGCAACACCATAGGTATGTGTGTGATGCCGCTACACAGCAATCAGTGCCAGTACATTACAGGGTGAACAACTAGAACATAAAAAATGTAATTAAAATATGTAAAATATTCAATATACTGTGTGTGACATACATTTATTGGAAGTTCTGTGCAGTTACATGTGAAAACAATACAAATCCCATTCAAGATTTCACATGTACAGATAAATCTACCCTAAAACAATACGGTGCACAAAGCCTTTGTTTCAAGACCTCTAGAGTAAGAGTTCACATTTATATGACTACATTTGTATAAGAATATCTTTAACATGTATGTTGACTGTGGTGTGTTTCTGTCCAAAGTCATGTATTATTTGTGAAGAGAATGTCACATGACCTATTTAAAGTTACCATGCGACTCAGCTGACTAAGCCAACACCAGCGAGCTGTGGTGTAATCCGGCTCCCAGGCAGGTATCGTCCCCTTTGAGTGTGGCTTGATGGAAACAGCAAAATGGAGGAAAAAGTCAAAACAGACATGTACATGAGGAGCAAGTATTCAATTCAGATGATGCCAGACTGCTGAGGAAAATGAGTGAAGACCTCCATCTACTGGCCGAATATTAAGAAACACTCCTCCC
>NW_018130329.1:0-1822 GCF_001952655.1 Monopterus albus
CTATAAAGCCCCAGAACCATTATCTCCGCGACAGATCCAGCAGAGGGAGACTCATTTTCACACTATGCAGAACTTGTGCTGCGGTGAACCTGCAGACCGGCCCGTGCCCGCACTCAGACGAACAGTGGGCGCTGTCCGGTGTGTGGGTCACCCTGGAGTTTGTAAAAGCTCTGGAGAAAGGATACAGACTCGCTGAAATTAGCGAAGTGTGGCATTTCAAAGAACAGAGCTCCTCTCTGTTTAGAGGTTACATCAGCATATTTCTGAAGGGGAAGCAGGAGGCGAGCGGATACCCGGCCGGTGTCACAGTTGAGGAGGATAAAAGGCAGTACATTAAAGACTATCATGACAATCAAGGCATCTTACTGGACGCCTCAAATATCGAGCACATCCCCGCTAAAAGAAAAGTGGCCAAACTGTGTTTGAATTCTTTTTGGGGAAAGTTTGCGCAAAAATGCAATATGACTCAAACTGAGATCGTGAGCAAGCCCCAAACCTTTTTTAACCTGTTATTTTCAGGAACTCACGAGGTTACATATTTTAACTTTCTAAACGACAACGCAGCCCTCATTCCATACAGGAGCAGCAAGGGCGTGTGCTCGCAGCCCAACCCCGCTGATAATGTATTTATCGCAGCTTTTACAACGTGTCACGCCAGATTGAAACTGTACAGTCATATGGAGAGGCTTGAAATAATATTGATAATATTGTATGGATCTACACATCATTTCAACCTAAGTATGCTGATTTGCAAAAGATGAATAAAGGAATAAAGTTTGTGGAAGGTTTGCCCTCTTCATTCCAGGATGAAGCTCTATTCCCTACAGGTCTGAAACATCTCGTTATTTTGGACAATGTTATTTTTTGGAAGCCTTGGATCATCCAGAGGTGGTTAAAATCTTTACTCAATACCACCACCACAGGCAGATGTCCGTAATGTTCTTACCCCAGAATATTTTTCAGAAAGGGAAATACAGCAGAACCTTGAGTCTAAACAGCACACAGATCATTTTATATAAAAACCCATGCGATAAACTGCAAACATCTGTACTAGCCCATCAAATTTTCCCCAGGCTGAAAGCGTATTTTATGGAGAGCTATGAAGAAAGACCCCCACGGTTATTTATTGATTGACTTAACCCCCTCGTGCGCAGAACATTTGAGACTGAGAGCTGGTGTGTTACACAAAGAGTGCGCCTGTGTATATATCCCTTGCAAGAAATAATAATAATAATAAACATGTCTAAGCGCTTAAAATGAAATCTATCTGTACTCAAGGTTTTAGTTTCCAGCACACCGCAAAGACGTAAGGCTATTGTCGAGGCCTGTTCACAGGACCTGGTTAAAACCGTTTGTGAATTGGCCTATAATCTTCTTAAAGGTCATATTACTCTTTTACCTGATCAATACAACAAGAGGCAGAGAATAAGTCTGAGAACCCTGGCGGATAAAAAAACGGCTTTACTGAGAAAGAAGAGACTTATTCAAAAGGGCAGTTTCCTGCTCCCCCTCCTCATAGCCACCCTGGCTGATAAACTTGCAAAGTTGCAGGGTGTTCAAATACTTCTGTTCCTCACTGTAAATAGCTTACATAAAGAACCTATTAATACTCCCAAAATAAAAAGTGTAAACAAGTGACTAACTTAAAAATACAATATAAATACGGCACTGTGCAAAATAAGATATTAAAGAAACGAGTAGGCATAAAAAATACAAGGATTTAAATAAAAATAAAAAGATGATCTTACAAAGACCTCTAGTGGTGTTTTTGGTGCTGCCATAACTTAAGAACTACACCATGTAGGAAGAAATTCTTGATAAA
>NW_018130330.1:0-1547 GCF_001952655.1 Monopterus albus
TATTTTCGACCTGAGTGTGTGTTTTGTTTTTTACGTCGTTTTCTGTATGGTTTTGTTGTCCGTGCTATTATTAAACAGAGTTTTTCGCTTATCCTCGTCTGGGTCTATAGTTGAGTTCACCCTTGATATTATTGGCAGCTTTCTGCGCCGATCCTGACATGCATGGTGACAGGTGTCCGTTTTGTGACAGCTTATGCATGAGACAAGTCACTAACATGTGTCCCACACTGTCCAGCTCACCCAGAAGCAGAGGCTGGAAATGAGATTGCACCTGTGATTCAACAAGGTCAGTTGGCTGTTTTGTTCTAGATTCTTAATAAAAAATCAATTTTAAAACACATGCAGGTGGCTTCTGGACGTTGCCACTCATACAGGTACTTTGGTTTATGACCAGACCTGCAAAACAACAACCTTCCCATGAGCCTCAGATGAACTTTATGTTCAGGGCCACTTGGCAATCAGATACATTCGACTAAACATCAGCACATCATACGTAGTTACAGCCAAATTCGTGAATCCCAGACACTTTGCCCGGTTTCTGTTCCAAACTGGACTTCAGACAGGATCTCTGTGGGCAAGAGACAGACCTACTGTCCCAGCGGTTGGACCAGGTATGAAGTGGGCTCAGGCTGAGGTATCACAGCAATCTGGGTTCAATTTAACTTTTGGCATCAGTCTCTTGCACTGATGGTTGCTGTTGCTTTGTTGTCTCCATTGTAGAGAAACTGTCAGTCCATGGGTCCAAACCTTGCATCAGTCCACAGCGCTGATGAGTACCATGAGATTCAGAAGATGATAGTGACGGTCACTCACATGTACAGAGAAGCATGGCTCGGAGGCTCGGATGCACCACAGGTATATTTATCACCACACAGGACCTGTAAGTTATTAAATGATGTAATTAACCCAGTATTTCTCTGGGTCGTCTAGGAGGGCATTTGGCTGTGGAGCGATGGAACACTTTTCAACTATCAACACTGTGGAGGGTTCAATAACTACCAGGGCCAGCAGCACTGCTTACAAATAAACTACAGAGGTAACTCACGACATGCTGCTTTCAATGAGGGTGTACCTACAGCTGACAACTGCTCCGATGATGTATGGTGCACCGTAGAGCTCCCATTTGTTTGTGCCAAAAAGCCCTGAGGGGTCACAAGCTGCAACACCAGCCAGAACCATGAGCACTGGAGGATGTGTCTGTGCCAGCAGTCTCGGCTGTACTCTGCTAAATACTCATTATTTCTGTTCTATCTCTGTAACTCCACTTAGGGAAGGAAGCAAATATTCTTTATTATTGTGGGGATGCTGAGTAAGCATCCACACTATTGTTATTCTATTCTTTATTTTTTCTTCATATTCTGGTTTCTTTCATCCGTTTTTTGGCACTTAATGACTTCAGCATACTTTCAGCTATAAAAACCATTCGCAGGTTCATGGTAGTCAATTGCTGAGTGAATAGCTCCATCATAAAACCTCAAGCAGTGTTTGGAGCTTTAATATGTTTCAAATATGCCACCTTAGTGTGAGAGGTTAAGCTTTATTCCTAT
>NW_018130330.1:1599-1820 GCF_001952655.1 Monopterus albus
CATCTTCATAACTTCAGTATACATTGAGCTAGAAACATCATTTCAGCTAACTATTCAGCAACTCTTCAGCTATTGATATTGTAATCAGCTTTTTGATATCTTTTATGGTTTTTTTGCATAACATTTTATGTTTCATTTCAATCGCCACACTCTAGTATTCCTCAGGGTGTAGGACTACTCTCTCTTTCTCATACACACAGACACACCTACACACACACAAC
>NW_018130331.1:0-1820 GCF_001952655.1 Monopterus albus
GTTTTGTAGAAAACTGACACTATGCAGTATTTACATACATTTTATTACGTAGAGCACAATTTTTGTGTCCAAAAATCATTGTTTAAAAGTATAGTACTATATTGTATGCGCTTTTTAAATATACAGTATGTGGCTCAGGGCAGCTCAAAAACTGCTGTTTATTTATTGTTGCAGAGGTTGAGTTGTAATAGATAGATAGATAGATAGATAGAAATACTTTATTAATCCCAATCTGGGAAATTGCATTGTTTCAGCAGCGGTTCACACTCAATATCAAGCACACATACCAATAAATAAAATAGATACTTACCAATCTCTTCCTTTTGCCTTTACCTCCTTTGCTGATACACTACCAAGAGATAAGGCAAAGTACATTTGCTCAGTTGCATAATAGGCGAGTTCTCAAATTAGTGGGTGCACTAACTCACTTACTCACACTGTGTGGACGTAGCTGTCATCATGGGGACCAGCCCATGCTATTAAAAAAAGTTTAGAATAGCGACCAGGTTTAATGTTAGGTCTTGGTATGTACTGCTTGTTGTTGGACAAGTGCAAGTCTCCAAGAAATCAATGTAAGACAATGTAATGTCCCACTGAGAAAAGTGTCTACACATATTCTTTCACACTAAAAAGTGGAAGCTAAACAGATGAGAGAAATTGCTAAACAAGATTCTCTTTTATTAATTTGAGAAATAGTTTATAAAGCGTATAAACGGAGCCAAGACACAGCACTGGGGATAAAATGAAACACAGGGTGCAGAAAGAGTCTAGAGGGAAATTGTGTATCACAGCGCTCCCTACAGTGTTTTTGAAATGTCCCATTTTATGTGCTGCATAGTTTAGTATATGTTACAACTACACCATCCTAGGTTCTGCTAGTTACTGAGTGTAAGTTTGACCTCAGTCAGGCTGCATCAACAAAACTCGACTGATCATACATAATCTTTGTTTACATCAGTAGGTCTCCTATTGATTTTTTTTTTACAGTACAAAAAATATGCAGCTGCTGATGATTTACTCTACTTGGGTGGGACTATAGACACTGAAAGACAGACGTACTATAGAAGAATCTTTTGGCACAGCTTAGTCAATAGCTCTGAAAAACAGGATTTACTGTACGCACTAGTTCAGCACAGCCGCTCAGCTTGATGATTAGTAGGGTGTCACATGTGTGGCCTCCTTTTGTGGATGCCATGAGAATGAAGGTGTCACCTCCTTTTGTGGATGCCATGAGAATGAAGGTTCTTGTCAGCAGTGGTCTGGGGTGGCAAGTTTTTGTAGAAGTGGCCTATACTCAAGCAGAGATTGCTACACATAATTGATGACCACTTAACAAAGGCATTTTGCAATTGCCAGCTTGACAAGCTTTACTTAGCTGTGGGATTACAGATAGAGTGGAAGAGGCAGGAGGATGGAAACTGTTGTCTTCTAGTCTAGATACATTTTTGTGTGAGAGAGTGAGAGATACAGCCTCCTCTTCAGAGAAAGTTATAGAATGAGAGCAAGAAGACGCACAAGGCAGATACAGTGGGTACGGAAAGTATTCAGACCCCCTTAAATTTTTCACTCTTTGTTAAATTGCAGCCATATGCTAAAATCATTTAAGTTCAAGTGCTGGAAAGTTTTTGGGAGAGCAGAGGACGTGTAGGATCACTTCATAATGCAACAATCAGCCAGTAATAGAAAGTGTATGAGCAGTTAATAATCGAACAGCTTTTGGGCAAACAGAAGGCAAGGTTGCAGAAATGTGACATCTTCATCACATTGCCCACAGTCCACACAGTGAAGGCCCCTTTTACCCCTAAACCAATGAGTGAATG
>NW_018130332.1:0-630 GCF_001952655.1 Monopterus albus
AAGAATATTGATGAGTTTAAACACAAACATAAAGGTATATGTCGATCAAGATATATGCAAGAACAGGCTTAATGATTAATCAGATGGGAATGTGAAAGTAGAATATATATCCATGTAGTAATACTGCTTGCAAACCAATGATGATAAGATGATGTTAGGGGGTAGGACTAGATAAGTCTAACTTCTTCCTACTCTGTACTAGGTATAAGTAAATTGAAAATATTTGGACATGTCTGGAATTATGTGTGATTATATACTGACTGTTGTTACATGTTTGAAAGAATAAATAAATCAAATCAAATCAAATCAACTCACACAAAACTGGACTAAACACTATAACCTGCACAATGAATGTCTTTACCCTGCAAAACATAACACATTTAACCATCAAACTCAACATCATTCACGCTCACACATTCACGCTCACACATTCACGCTCACACATTCCACTTCTGTGTCTTAACATTTACTAAACAAATTCCTCAACATATCCTCTCAACCAGTTATAACGTCATATCAGAAGTCATATAAAATAAATTGGAGCACGGTACACAGGGTATACAGCCTAATGAACAAAGTTTCAATGAAGTAACACATTTGGTGCGAGTTAGTGGACTCTCGCGAGAATAG
>NW_018130332.1:707-1819 GCF_001952655.1 Monopterus albus
CGCGCAAAATTAGCAGTACAGCATGGCCCGGCTCTGCCGCCATTGCATGCCGCGGCTCACAGACCCTCACAAACTCACCTCAAAGTTACATGAAACATCACCAAAATATCGTTTGCTGGCAAGCAAACAAAGCGAAGTTTAAGGCTTCCATTTGTGATCGTTTCGACCAAATACTGACCTGTAAAATAAAGGTAGAGTGTATGTGTAATGAGGACAGGAGCACTTGCGTCTTTCTCCAGATTACTTCTAACGGCGAACTGGAAATTGGTCCGCATTAGGCAATCTGGAACAGACTACTCCGGTGCCCAAGGTTCCGCTTGCTACTACACCACTCTAAACCCATTATTTATACAGGAATACATTTTATGAATGTCGATTAATTATACTCTTAATATTTAAAGGGGGACCACGGTCTAGAAGCATTATTAAAATAAAGCTCATTATGAAGACTTGATCCTATCAAAGGTGGTTGCACATATTTGGGTGCACCACACCTCCACTACTATATTACATCACGTGCCTTCATATCAGTGCTTCTGCTTAATCTCATTCCCTAATTGAATCAGTCTGTATTAGTAGTACTTGCTACTGTAGACTTTGGTAACAGTTAAGCATATGATTTGTTGTTTGTGCATGGAGATAAGGCATGCGTTAAAATCATTAGCTCTCTTTGCTCAGCACAAGTCAGATTGGCAGAGCTAAAGTATTGTGGACTTGCTGAGGATGTCCTAATTAAATGCTTATAGTGCAGTAAAGTCTAACATGTAGCCTGTAATCGTAATTGGCCAATCTGGAAAATATTACAACTTCACTGAGAAGGCTACAAGTAGTTAGTGTTACATGCTTCACAGTGAACATCAGATCTCTGTGTATGTGTCATTTGATATATGGGAAGAAAAATGAAATGCAAGACTCATGAAACAAAGTATAATTTTAACTCAGCTTTTTGTTGCTGCTTCTTGTTTCCTTTTATAAACACAGTTTTGGGTATTTGCTCAACAGTGTGCACAAATATGTGAAAAAACATAAATGTACTCACATGTACAGTATGTATGTACCAGTTCTTTATCTTCTCAAGTTCCTCAGAAACCCGTCCAAAAAGTTGCTGTAGG
>NW_018130333.1:0-1818 GCF_001952655.1 Monopterus albus
AAAACCATGTTATTATCAAAAGAGAAGGAGAAAAACACATCACAAAGATCATTCTGCTTCAAGATCATGTCTTTGAGCTGGGGCCATCCAGAAGGCTTCCTCTACATCACAGGCAATGTTGTCCCTTGACAGGCAAAAAAACCCTCTATTGTGACGGATCCAGCCTTGACAAGACTGCACGTCTATGTCACCACAGGCCAGTTCCATTGCCTGTAAGAGATTTTCCCTGGTGTATGGGTTTCGGTCATAGACTTTCACATTTAAAATTTGCTGGTTGTTGTTGAACCACTTGTGTATTTGGACACCACGGTGAAAGCTGACATTGTCCCAAACCATGACATAGACAGGTTAGACTTACTGATGATGAGCCTCGTGCTACCGGTCAAACACAAAAACAAAACATTTTTTAGACCATCCAGAAATGTTAGAAGATGTTTAGTATTGTATGCCCCCAGGGTTGCATCTGCATAGGGAACCCCATGATTGCTTATAGCTGCACCAGCACGCTGACCAGGGACTTCCATTATTACACATTGGCCAATTATGTTTCTCCCTCTCCTTCTCTTCGCAAGATAGAACCCTGCTTCACCTACAAAAATCCATTCATGGGGCCTTTCCATGGAATCCAGTTCCAACACTCTGCAAATAAAAATAAAGTCATTTACTGTAATACATAAGTGAAACTGAAAGGCTTTTACAGTAATGTCTTTGTATGCACTCCAGATTTACATACACAACAACATAGTGCACATTACAATAACTATATGCTAGAAGCTCAGAAGTGCACTGTAAGCATCAGCACTGAAAATGTCTGAGCGTTTACTTACTTGCACATACTGATGTCATAGACCTTTTGCCCCGTCCGGAGTTACGTTCAAAGGGTACTCTGTGTACTTGCTTCATGCGTATGTGGTTATGTTGGAGGACACGGTCAATGGTAGAAAGGCTTACACTGTTGATTCCTTCAAAATGTACATTGTCTTCAATAACTCTTTGCTAAATTTCACGGAGTCAGATGGCATTGTTTTGACGGACCATATCAACAATAGGAAATTCTTGCTCTTGGGAGAACATAGCAGTTCTTCCACCCTGACATGGTAGTCTTGCAATTCTACAAAATTATAAAAAACAAAACAAAACATACATGTAGTAAAAGTATGATGGAAATTACTACTATACATAACATGTCTGCTTAGACAGCTTTCCTTTACTGTATTTTTCCAGTTCACTTTACAGTATAGTGACAAAAAGAATTAGTCACTGAAATGATGAAAATACAGCTTAAAAAAATATTACCTGTTCTCTACTCTGAATGTCCTGATTATGGTGGCCACAGAGAATCTGTTCAAGTTAGGTTGAACTCACTGAACTGTCCTGCCTCCCTCATTGTTATTCCATGCACGAGAATATGGTCTATCACAGTTGCTCTAATTTCATCCGAAATTACTGGTCTTGGTCTTGGTCTTCGTCTTGGTCCTGGCCTTGGTCTTCCTCGTCCTCGTCCTTGTCCTTGTCCTCCACCACCTTGTATACGCACTCTTCCTCTACCTCTCATATTGTTATCCATAGTTGATGGATGTACCTGTGCCATCTATGCACTGTGAACTGGCTTATATTTTGTACCTGCTCATCACATAATTAGAAACAAGTGTGAACAACTTTGAATCATTGTGTGTAAAAGATGACAGCTGCGCTTTAGTTGTTTAAATTTTGCTGTCCCTGTAGTGTTTTGCAACACAAGTTCATCACTGTGCGAATTGTGTATTAGTGAGAATGTGTTTTGTGGTGGCATAGCAAAAAGAGTGCATGAGATTTGCT
>NW_018130334.1:0-1815 GCF_001952655.1 Monopterus albus
ACCCACTTCAAAAACAAAGATCTGCAGCAGGTGGAAGCAGCGCTAGGGCTGAAACATGGATTTGGGAGTGTTTATCACCCCCAGTCACAAAGGAAAGTAGAGCAAATGAACTCTACACTCAAACAAAAATTGGCTAAAATCTGTGCACAGACCAAACTGAACTGGGTAGATGCTCTCCCACTGGCCCTTATGTCAGTAAGGCAGTCTGTAAATTCCTCAACTGGGTTCACCCCATATGAACTCCTCACTGGCAGACAGTTTCCAGGACCAACATCCAAGCTAAGATGGGTTCCAGGTAAGCCAGACACACACAACACCCAACAATTATATGAACAACTAAAATCTCTTGTTCGCAGCTTCACCAGTCTAGCTACTGTTCCCACATCTCCTGGCGTCCACACTGATCCCCACACGGCTGAGTGGGTCCTGTTGAGAGTGATCAAACGAAAGTGGAGTGAGCCACGGTGGACTGGGCCCTACAAGGTGACTGAAAGGACATCTCACGCAGTCCGCCTGCAGGGAAAGGGAGAGACGTGGTACCACTGGAGCCAGTGTGCCCCTGCGGAGGCACCAACGAGACCACTGTCAGAAATCCAGGCAGACCTAAAACAGGTGAGAAAAGGGGCAGAATAATCCCCTCACCTGATTGACACACAGGCAGTCTACCCTGTTGTGTTGAAAACAGAAGACCAGGCATAGAAGCAGATGAGCGGGTGACAGCCTACATGAGCAGTGACAGCTGCCCTTATCACCTAGTGGAGGAAGAGGACGAAGACTTATACACACAGGACATTGACTTGTATAGAGGACACTGTACTTACACTTAAACGCCACCAGTACCGAAGCTAAGCTTCATTACCGCATGGGACGCGTTTGACATATTTGACCAGTTGTTACCACTCCCAAGTTTCCCGTTTGTCACAGAGTTTGTACCGGTGACTAGAAGGTGTTGTAAGGTAAAGGTTGGGCCTTTCATATTTACAGTAGGAATAGACAAAGGGCGAGTCACCTTTATAGCAGATGATTTAAAGGGACCAAGCACCAGATTCCACCAATTTGTACACCATTTGGGTAAATATTCACTTAAATCAGGACTGCCTATACTCAGGGGAACTTAATTATCCGCGTAGCCCCAAGCAGAAAAAACTAAAATGGTTTGGCATGGTTGGTACCCGTCACCCATGGGGGTTTTGCTGGTTGTTACTCCCATACTTTGGTGGGAAAAACACACTAGGATTATCCAAGGTAAAAGTAACCTGAACCAGCAGAAGGAACTGGATTACTGCCTGTTCAATTATGGAGGGCTTGAATTACAGTACATTAAGGGTACTAATGTGACATTTCAGTTTGATCTATGTGATGTGATCAGGTGTGGTGGCGACCCCTCTGGTTGGAGGAGATATGATGTCTATCTCTTCCCAGAACCAGGTATAAACAGACGATGTGTGAACAACCAGAGTGCCTCAGGTGTGGGATGGTGCAACTCATGGAGTTGGGTCTCCCACTGGACTGGGCCAGACTGGATACCATCAGGCATGAGTCTCCCCCTCTGTGTGAAGAATGGAATAAAGTTCATGAAGGGCCAGGTAGTCAGGACAAGAGATAGAAGACAATATAACCCCTTCCTACTATCAATTGTTAATCTTACCACAACTGGGTATACTGGTCCCGCTCCATCCAGCCTTGATGAAGAAGATGTTACTTGGGCTGCTCATAGTCCTAAGGCATTGTATTTTATCTTGGGGGTGGATCATTCTGGGATAGACACGAAGGGCCTGATTAAACTTGTCTTAGAATCTGATGCAAATGGAACCA
>NW_018130335.1:0-1814 GCF_001952655.1 Monopterus albus
AGGGTGGGGTACAAGAGGCCAGAGACATGCTTAGCAGTGGCTGGTCCTCATCAATAAATTGCAGATCAAGTGAAATAATGAAAATGATAATGAGAGGAGTGTAAAATACAGCAACAAGGATGATATGTTCAATACAAGTAGCCAAAGTTTTAACTCGACTGTCTAAAGATTTCATCCTGAACACAGTCACCAGGATGCTGACATAAGACAGACAAATAAAAGTAAAGGGTACAACAAGAATCAAGAAAGCAAGTGAATTGGCCACAGTCCATCGCATTGTGTAATCATTACAGGCGAGTCTATACACAGGTATATAGTCACAGAAATAACCAAAAACTTTGAGGGAATTGCAAAAAGAGAGTCGAGTCATTGTACTTATTCCAAATGCCATGATTCCCCGACTAAAACACCAAATTAGACCAATAATATAAAACGTGCTCCGCAGTGTATTGATTGAGTTCTGATGCAGAGGGAAACATATTGTGATCAACCTGTCATAGGCAAGTATAGCAAGAGAAAATGACTCCAATGTGCCAAAAGCATAGTAACCATACATTTGTACAAAACACGTCAAATGGAACAAAGTTATCCTTCATGAGGAATAATTTTATCATGTTGGGAATAATACTTATGCTTATGATTACATCAATTCCTGTGAGGTTGCCCACAGCCATAAATTTTGGAGTGTGTAAACAATGATTAAAGACAATTACATAGATCACCAAACTGTTAAACAGCACTGTGACCACATAGACAAATGCTAGAAAGATGATGTAGACACTGATGTGGGGTAATGTCTGAAGTCCAATAATATAGAAGCCTGGAGGATGAATGATAACAGAGTCATTTAAAACAGTCCTGAGAAATGACATAGTTGAACTCCACAAGCTGTGTGTTGGTGGACGGCCTCTGCCTAAAAGCTCTCCAGTCTAAAGAACAGGGGAATCATATCATATTGAACATTAGACCTCAACAGAGACAATCATAATGTTCATGGCAGTTGGATGAGCTTATATATATATTTTTTATAAAGCAGATTGTAAGTTCCAACATAGAGAATAAAAGTCAGTCAGCATTGCTTACATGATGTTCTCTTCAGGATTTTTTAGCAGCAGCTCTTATTGATATTGCGTCTAAAAGCAGTAGGCAGACGGCTGCATGTGTGAGCCCTGGACAGTGGAAGATATACTTTCCTCATCAATCCCCAAAGCTTCCCTCTGATACAGAGAAAGTCATTTTGACCCTGAAACAGCTTAAATAATTTTACAGTGTAGGACTAGACTGACATCGCATCCCCTCTATTCACTGGCAGCTAGAAAACATCTTCTGATACTTAACTGAGTCAATTAAACTTTAGTCCTTTGTTATTCAGTGGATTTCTAATTTTTCAAATATATTAGTAGACTGTTTAGTGTGGCCATTAATGATGTGTCCCATTAATGGTTCAGCTTGTACTGAGAACATTAACACACTAGAGGGGAGGCACTCATCATAATTCCATTCTCTAGTCTGTGTCCCTCTTTGTGGATGAAAACTTTTCTTCCTCATTTTATTAGTTCTCAAACAGCAGAAGTGAAACTAAAGCTGCTGCAACTTAAATATAATGAGGCAGGAATTTAGTATCTAAAAAAATAATTGAAGCCTTAAAAGTACAATAACTTAATGCATGAAATCTTACACATGCAGTTTCATTTAGAAATATTGGAAATGACTAAAACAGATGTTGCCTACATTTTTGTTGTTACATCTCTCCAGTGTCTTTTTTTATGTTGATCTGTGTCAATATTAGTGTAAAGGATCTCTAGGCCACATCA
>NW_018130336.1:0-1237 GCF_001952655.1 Monopterus albus
TGATTGAGAGAAGCCAAAAAAACTTCCTTAAACATGTGTATAATGACAGTTGATATCATTAATCTAAATGGGTTTCTTATGGTTTTGGTGGCGCTGCCTGTTTGGTGCTTTTATTTTCTCGGTGAACTTTTGGATTCTTCCTCTTCACGTGCCCCAGCTTCACACTCACAATCAGCCATCATTCCACTCACCTGTCTATCTCCCGGTCCGGTCTTGTACATATACACGTTCATTCGCTGCTGGTTTATTCCGATGTCAGACCCGGACATTCACCGCATTCTTCGCCTAGATCATGCTGTCTGCTACAGGTTGTCTATGCCATCTCACCCCATGTTTTCTCCAAGTTTCCCAGTTTGTTTTTTCTGTTATGTTCCATTCTACGTATTTAGGTTTGGTTTGAGCACTTGGCGTCTCTGCGTTTGCAGTGCGCTATTTCTTTGTGTAGCTGCTGGCTCACCTGCTCGTCTTCTGGTTCGTGCGTGTGCCTCCTGCTGCCGGCTCACCTGCTCGTCTTCTGGTTCCTGTGTCCCTCCTATTGCCGGCTCTCCTCCTTCATGTTCTGGTTCCTGTGTCCCTCCTGCTGCCGGCTCTCCTCCTTTGTCCTCTGGTTCGTGTGTGTACCTCCTGCTGCCGCTGGCTCTCCTCCTTCGTCTTCTGGTTCCCTCATCCCTCCTGGTCCCCTCCTGGTCTCTTCATCCCTCCTGGTCTTTTGGTCCCCCGGTTGCTCCCTACCTGCTCGGAGCCTGCTCGTCTTCCTGCCAGCCAGCAATAAACTGTGCAATAAACTGCTTTCTTTAGTTCCCCTTCCTCTAGTCTGTCTGCTATTGGGGTCCACACCTTACACACGCCGCCCGGCCATAACAGAATGAACCAGCCTTACCTTACCCCAGCAGACACTTGCCGGGAGCTGGGGGGACGTGTGTGGGTGAAGGGGTTCCAGCACATGCTGCGCTCACTTAGGGAGGCCCTGTGCCACGAGTACCATCATCCCCAGGCGAGCAGCAGCCCTGCTGCTGCCAGGCCCTCACTCTCTCAGACCCCTTGGCCCATCTATCCCTCCATGTGAGTGTGCGTCCTTCACATGTCCCCGGTCTCTGACCATGTTCCAGTGCCCACCGATTTTGACCCCTCACCTTTTTCCGGTACCAGGTTGGCCCTCTGCCCTGGAGGTCCTGGAGCAGGGAAGAGTAGGAGGAGGGGCAGACACCAGCCCACTCCCCGGCAGCCGCTGCTGCCT
>NW_018130336.1:1258-1472 GCF_001952655.1 Monopterus albus
CCCCCCCGCCGCCCCCACCCCCGGCCCACCCCCAGCCAGCAGCCGCCTCAGCCAGCTCCTTAGTCTGGTCACGGTGGCGTCCCCACTGACTCCCCGTACTCCTGGTGTGCCAACGATGGCATCCCCCCAGGGCCCAAAACAGTCAGTGCACTGACGCCACCCCAGTTCCAGTTCCCGGTCCCGAACGGATTGGCCGGCCGCCTCAGCCCGTGCC
>NW_018130336.1:1610-1813 GCF_001952655.1 Monopterus albus
CTCCCTCCATGTTCTGGCGCCCAGCCCTCGGACGCTGCAGCCCCCGACTTCACCAGCCCTTCCGCTGCAGCCTCAGCCAGACTCCTGGCAACGGCCGCCTCGGCCGGCTCCCCAGTCCGGTCATGGTGGTGCCCCCGCTGACTCCCTGCACCCCTGGTGTGCCGACGATGGTGTCCCCGCCAGGGCCCAAAGCAGTCAGTGCG
>NW_018130337.1:0-1812 GCF_001952655.1 Monopterus albus
CAAGTTCGACTTCTTGTCAGCATAGCTGCATGCTATCTAGGAACAGACTGAAGGCTTCCTACAGCAGGTTTGATTAAACTGAATGAGTTGATCACAGGTCAACAGTTCTACTCACATATGGTTCCTGCCATCCACATGTTCATCTTGTTGTAAATCGTCCAGTGTAAAGAGCTCAGTGACATTTGATACAGTAATACTGAGCTTATGCGATGTTGCGCATGCGTGGTCAACACAAAATGAACGACTCACTCCCGGATGTTCTCCAGTCATGGGGAAGATTCGTTCAAAATGAACGAATCGTTCATGAATGACACATCACTAGTTTCTCTCTGAAACCTGAGCCCTGCTCATCGCTTTCACCAGCACAGGAGCAAATCTGTGACTGTGTGACCATGTGACTGTATTGTCAGCAGAACAAACTCACAGGTAATAATGGTTTTTAATCCACAAGCCTCTCAGGCATCAAAGGGAAATGATGCAATAGAGCAGCTTGGCTTTGTAATCAGAGGCAGTGTGATGCAAGACTCACACACACAGCCGGTCTGAAAATATGCAGCAAGGCTTAGGAGGGATTCTTATGGACGTCCTAGACCCGGATTGTTCCAGTGACACTGTACTTACATATTTACCACTGAGACATGAGCACAGAGGCAATTTTCAACAAGAAATGTTTGTCAAAGACAATTAAACAGACCAGAAGACAGAAACTGTTTGAAAATTTAAAATAGTCCATTCACAGATATAAAACTATTATCAAACATCACAGAACAAGCAGTTTCTTAATCAGACCATTACCCACTGTACCTGATGCACCCACAATATGTTAGCAGGATACACACTGTAACAGCAGCAGCAGTGTATGACAAACTGAAACAACTTGAAAAAAAAAGAGTATGTTTTTAAGTAGTGTTAGCGTTCCCCAAAACTGTCAAGCTCACAAGCAATCTCTGTTCTTATACTTCTATTCATACGAGTGAGGTATGAAATACAATCTATTATATTAATTACACAAAGAAAACACTATCAGATGACATTAATTAATAAAAATGTTTTTGCACTGATGCTTCATAATCCTAACTACACTGAGAGCTGTGATCTGCATAAACCTGCAGATTTCAGCTTTTCCATATTTGAGAAAATAGGCTGTACAATAAACTTGTGCTACAATAAGTTCATATTTAAAAGCCATTTGGACATAATGTTGAAATCTGGGGATAGGCTACTGTATACTTTTCCCCAGAAAACTGTGAAGGGCATGATGACGATGGGGATCGATGAACGTTCAGGTGAAGTGTCTGCCTGCCAGAAAGCGGTTACGGTCCGCGGGAGCGCGCAGCCTGTTAAAATGTATCGAACGGTTTATATCCACGTACAGCTGCTTTGTACGAATCAAACCATAATAAAATGCCCAAACAGGCCAAACGACTGGTATTACGAATGCATGTCTTTGTAAAACGTGAACGTCTGAGGAAATTGCAAGGGAGTACAGTAGTCCCTCGTTAATCGCGGGAGTTACGTTCTAAAAATAACCCGCAATAGGCGAAATCCGCGAAGTAGTCAGCTTTATTTTTTACAATAATTATAGATGTTTTAAGGCTGTAAAACCCCTCACTACACACTTTATACACTTTTCTCAGACAGGCATTAACATTTTCACACTTTTCTCTCTTGTTTAAACACTCTCAAAGTTCAAACCTTCGTAGAAAAATAATAAATATAAAATATAAATAAATAAAAATACTGTATAAACATTAACATTTTCACACTTTCTCTCTTGTTTAAACACTCAAAGTTCAAACCTTCGTAGAAAAA
>NW_018130338.1:0-1807 GCF_001952655.1 Monopterus albus
AAAAAATGTTCCCACTGTACTTTACATAATCATACCAGGAATTGTGACCTTAGCCCCCAAAAAAGTGTTGTTTAGTAAACAGTATCAGGAAATCAGATTAGGATTATTACACCCATGCACCTGGAGTGACCCTTTATTAGAAGCTGCAGCAGTGTTTGACATGGTATAAAGACATATTGACCTCCAAAAGGTCATCAGAGGGGAGAAGGGGTGGGGGTTGCAGGGGTGTTGGTGAAGTCTGGTGCAAACGTACGTCTGGGAACCAAGTGTGATTCACACGCTACTCATCCCCATACAGCCCTGCTATCTGCAGAGCCTCGGGCACTTCATTGAGAGGGGGCTTTGTTTGGAGTCCACTGAGTGTTTGTGAGTGAGAGTTAAAAAGACCTCCCATGAATCAACAACTGTGCGCTTCGTTTTGTCTCCTTCTGACTAATCAAGGGTTCATTTTTCATTCAATTACTCTTTTGTCTTTCAGACTCAAAACACCCTGTAGAAAGAAACAAGATACAGAGAAATGAGTGGTTTAACATAAAAATCAATCAGAACAAGACCATTTCTTTTTGGAACATGTTTTATTTAATAGAACAATTCAGTTTCACAGCCACAGTGCACAATTAGAAAGCTGGTTCACTACACGTGGCAGTAAGTGGATAAGTGTAAAAAGTTGAAGAGGCCTGTTATGAACCACAAAAGAGCCAATTAAAAAGCCAGTCCTCCAGATCTCACAACCGCATGCAAACTACATTATTCACACTTCCTAAATTCTTGATTCTGGTGACTTTCACCGATTACAAGCCTGTTAATGATTCCCTTGTGATGTGAGCAGTAGTTCTAGTAGCACTTTTCTCTTACATTGGTTCTTAAATAATAGACTGCTTAAAGGACAAGTATGTAAAAGAGAGATGGCAGTAGATAGCAGATCCACATCCAGTCAATCAAACTGTGGGAATGTCAGCGTCTTACTGTAATCACAGCTCTGAGGGTGATCAATCTCACAGGAGGAAACTGCTCAAATCAGAAAAATTCTCCAAAAATGCAGCAAAATTTGTGATATTTTAAAATGTGATATAACTTAGAAGAAGGCACAACTTGATGTCCAATGGCATATAGCCTAAAGTATTCCTGTTCAAAATACCAGTATGTCCACTTCATTCTGTGGCATATTACAGTAGTATATAGTATTTGACCAGATTGTTGTTTTCCTCCTGGTTTGCCATAATAATTATGGCTTCATCCTCATAGTGTGTTGAACTGTGGGCTAAATGAGCCTGACGACTGGGTCAATAAACACTAAATAATATATTGCCTTTTTGTTCAAATAAACTGTATTCTCCATGTTACTGCCCACTTTAATAGTTTGTCCCATCTCTGGACAGAGCCACCAGGCATAGGTCCAAGGGGTCAGCTGGTCCCTGGACAAGAGCCCCTGTGATGTCACAGTCTTGATAGAAAGACAAAATTTACTACAAAGAGATGCAAAATAATGATTATAAACATAACAAAGAAAAATGTTAGAATTTGAAAGACATACTAAACAATCAGAAAGAGATGCAAAATGAACCAACAAACAACACTTTTTGTCTCCTTGACTCTAGGTTCATTGCTTCTATTGGAGGGGTGGGGGGGTCTTTTACATGTCTGTACCCAGGGCCCTGTTGTCTCATGCTCTGTCCATGGTCCCACTGCATACAGCAGAGCTATGACACTCTCAGAAACCCAGGAGACAGAGCACCTAATTAGCCAACCACCTTGTGTCTTGTGGTTCTCTTTGTGTCCCCATTTTCTTTTGCATCCTGATTACTGT
>NW_018130339.1:0-1806 GCF_001952655.1 Monopterus albus
TGTTATCTTACCCTTACTGTAATCATTACATTTTTAGATCGGTAATTTACAGTCCACACAGATCAACAAACTTTTGCAAAGTCCAATATGCAGGAATTCTGTACAAAAGGCTCCTGCTCACCTGTTATTATTGCCGGCAAATGTTGATCAGTGAGTTCGTTCACTCCCGACTGGAATCCAGCTCAGAATTCAGCCAATTCCGAAGGTCACGGCACCTTATACCCCAGTTCTTTTATTGGACAGATCTGAATAACAAAGGACTCCGTCTTTCTTCAATTTAGTGCTGATTTATTTTTAAAGCCACAAATAAAACTTACAGAACACAACCCGGGTGGCTCCCTGCTCCAGACAAGCTGCTGGAGCAGAGGAGTTCCCGGAAACACAGAGCCTAATACATTTATAAGTTTTTGGGCTAACCCCTTACACACACAAATATAAAAACATCACGAGATGGAGACAGTCCGGCGTCTCCTTCTCTTATCTAGAGCTTGAACTGCATGGAGCTACTGGCCATAACAAAATGAAGAATTCCATGTGTGTGTTGTTACGTGATGCGTAACTAAAACATTCATTCAGACATAATTCTAACACAGGATTAATACAAGAAAACAATTGATGTCAAGGTAGACTTTTCAGAATCAGCATTGTCTTGTAACCTTGAAGCAAAGCAGACTAGAGCAGACTTTGAATCTTACTAAACTGCATTACTAATACATTTGATTCAACACATTAATGTCTAATAATTATCTGACCAATTTATTAATTTCTAACAATAGAGTCCAGGGTACAAAATTATCAGAGCAGGTATTAAAGCCGGTAGACCTGGAGTGTGATGCCATTCCCAGCAATATTGCTGATTTGCAAAAAGAAGATTCAACTCTGACAGCATTGTTTGTTTGTTAAGAGTGTACCAGAGACAACACAAGTGACAGAGAAAGATAAGGAGGTGTTTATGGTGAAGGGAGAAAGGTTGTATCATCACAGTTACAGGGGTGATCAGCGAGTCATTCCCCAATTCCTCAGGTCCATAATTTTTGAGTTGAGTCAATCTATTCCTTGGGCAGGACACTTAGGGCAGTCAAAAACATTTGCTAGGATGGTCCCTCGTTTTTATTGGCCTCAGCAGTATGCGGACACAGTGAAGTTTTGTCAGTCCTGTCCAGAATGTCAGTTAACTGCCCCATGTAGGAAAGGAGATAGGGCTCCTCTTATTAGTATGCCTATAATTGATACACCCTTTTCTGACATTGCTATGGACATTGTGGGCCCATTAGAAAGGAGTAGTGCTGGCTACAGGTATATTCTCATAATTTGTGATTATGCAACAAGGTAATCCTGAAGCATTCCCCCTAAGGAAGATTAAGGCTTGTCAGATTGTTAACTGCCTTATTCAGTTGTTCTCCAGAGTGGGCATTCCACAAGAGATTATTATGGATCAAGGCACTAACTTTACTTCAAGGCTTCTGAAGGATGTGTACGGTATGTTGAGAATTCAAGGAGTGAAGACTAGCCCCTACCATCCACAAACTGATGGGCTTGTTGAACGCTTTAACAAAACCCTCAAGTCAATGCTGTGGAAGTTTGTCTCTGATTCAGGGTCAGATTGGGACCAGTGGCTTCCATATTTGTTATTTGCATACAGGGAAGTACCACAAGCATCGACTGGTTTCTCACCCTTTCAGCTGTTGTATGGACATGCAGTGGGGGGTCCATTGGATGTTATAAAGGAAGCCTGGGAGAGCCCGATGCCACAACAGCAGTGTATTGAGCTTTCATATATTTTGAAAATGAGAGATAAATTGGAAG
>NW_018130340.1:0-1802 GCF_001952655.1 Monopterus albus
GTTCACTTTTCCTGTTTGAATCTTCTTCTTAACTTGATTAACACCTGGAATGCGTCTTTAGGGAGTTCCCTTTGTCCTTTATATTGTGATGTTTAGACTAGCTTATTCAGACAACTCTGTATGCCTATACTGACACTTATCCTTGCTGTGCTTCAAGAGATGTGACTATGTGGGGTGGATTCATTTAGACTGACATATTCTTGCTGCTGTAACCAGGTTTCAGTCAGACAATAGATCAGTGTGTTCAGCTTTGTGCTCATTTTTCTTAGTGATGGGGATGACTGTGATGTGTGGAGAAAACTGAAATTGTTGGTTAGTGAAACAACACTTGACAAAAACGGGAAACTGATAGTTAAAATGGTAATCCTTGAAAGACCTGTACAAAGGGTTGTTAGTCTACTTGAGGCAGACTAGGGTATTAAATGTTTACCTGAAATTACATGTTGGTTATTAAGAGGAAATGTTCATATACATGCAATAACCGTTGCATTTAAAGAAATCCCACGTTAATATTGTGTGGTTTGGTGGGAGTGTAATGGTTATTATTACTGTACATAATTATGTATACTTGTTTATAGTTTTTACAAGGCATAATTTGGAATTTAAGTTGATTCAGTTATTATTTCCTATGGTACTATTACTCTGAAGGTCACTGTTAGGTACAAGTCACGCTGAGCTGTTCTCACGTGAATTGGATTCTCGAGCGGTTTGAATACACTCGGTTCTTTTGTCTGAAGGCCCCAAGAAGTAACACTCAGGAAACATGATTCAGCTTTACATAGATTTATTTTCTTCTGGTTAAAGGCAGAGTTATTACAGTGCTGGGCTCTGTGAGATGAACAAGTCCAAAGAGCCCTGATAATCGAAAATAATTCACATTTATCTTCTCGGGCTGGGACTGCCCTGTACATGGGTGGAACGTTTCATGTAAATATTCTAGAATGTTCGCATAAGCAGTGTGTGTGTGTGTGTGTGTGTGTGTGTGTTGTTATTTTCAGGCATTTCTCTCTAACTGAAAGTGGACATGCAGTTAGTTGTTTCACTTACTTCCTTAATTCTGTTGTTAAAAACCCCTTACTCATGTTTCAGACATGAGTGACCGGTACAAGCCCGTCAGACTTCACACCTTTTAGAGTAACATAAATTAACAGCATCTTATCTGTAGTTTCCAGAACGACACTTATTTATGCAATCTATTCATGCACAATTTACCAAGAAGATGAGAAATACTACAAGTTGACTCATAGCTGAATATTATAACTATAATGAATGCATAAGAGCCAGGTTAATACTGATACATGGTGCTGCTAATGAAACACAAACAGTCATACTAAACTCTTTTATTTTAAAAGCAAAATAATACTGATAATAAATAGAAAAATAATTTTAACTCCTGAAATCTAATCCTAACAAGCGAGAGACTCAAGCTATCAAAAGGCATGGATGTTCGTCTGTTCTTTCGGAAGATTGGCACTCATCGTTATGAACATTAAAGCGAAAGAAGATTATAAAAAAATATATGTACAGGAGCAAGGATTAAGTTGTTCTTTCATGGCATGCAGCCAAAGAGGTATTTGTGTTGTTTTCTGTATTTTACTTTGGTAAAATTATTGTTTACGTGCCACGCATGTTAGCTTTTACGTTATGCTAATCTGTCAAACTGTATGTTTAGTTTTCATGGTGAACTGGGAGAGAAGACTTCTGATAAACCAGTTGAGAGAAAACCACTTGTGTCAGCATATGCCTCGGGGGAACTACAGGATGTCTGTCATGTCTATAATTTTTTTAAGAACTTTTTTTTT
>NW_018130341.1:0-1801 GCF_001952655.1 Monopterus albus
CTCTTCTCCTCTTCCCTCTCTTTCTAAGCATTTACTGATCTGTTAATTTCATTTACTTTTGTCTTATGAATGTGTTTACATATATATCTGAGTATACATAAGTATGTGAATGGAAAAGTACATAGTATATGATTGTTATTGCTTTATTATTGTTTTTCCACTTTTCTTCTTTATTTTATTACTACAATCATTCCTTTACATTTATACCCCCTCCACTTTCCTAGTTTATTTGATTTAATTCTATTTTCCCATAAGTAATGAATATCAGTCTACATAGAGTTGGATACACACACACACTACAAACTTTCACACACACAACTCAATACCCTCAATTAATAATCCCTTTGCCCCTTTTGTTAATGCCTGTTGTCTCATTTGTCTCAGGTAGTATGTTATGTGCTTTGTCCTATAAACGTGCCATCTTGTGTTGCAATTAAAAAAAAGAAAGAAAAAAAAGTTTTTCTGTACATACAGTATATGCAATGCCATCGTTTCCCCTGACCCCCTGCCTTTTGGAGTTCCTCAAGGCTGCATTCTTGGTCCCATTTTATTTTTATTTTACATTCTTCCCCTTGTAAGTTGGCAATTATCATGTGAAGTCTCTGACAGATTTTATAGCTGATAAAGCCTCGAGAGCTTTATCATACCAGCTTTTAAACCTAAACTGAAGTAAAACAGAATAGTTTTTTTTTTTTACCCCAAATGCCACCAGCACTAACCCATTATCTGTTGTTCTGAAGTAATGAAATTAATTGAAACAGGTAGCATAGCACTGACAATAACATCATGGATTGTTAGAATCCTCTCAACAACCCCCAACAAATCACATACAAGCATATACGGTGGCTTCAAGCAGTAAAAAAAAACAGGTACTGTGGTCCAGAGGAATCCAGTGTTGATAAGGTGATCATTCACTGCCGCAGGGTGCTTCACTGGCCGGCTGATTGTAGGTTAGACCTGGTCGGGTAAAACAACAAGTCCCTGTAAAATATATCCACAAAACCACATGCAGTCAAAACATTCCGCTTTTAGAATGGCACCAGTGAATGTGGGGCAAGTTCGCATGAACACACAGCTGCCTGGAGATTATGACCATTCAAGAAAATCCTTAGGTTATATTCTGAGACAAAAAAAGTCTTGCAAGCAAAGGTTTGCAAGACTTGTAACAATCAAGTTGCTTCTGCCTAGAAGTACTAGAACATACATCCACCTCATTTTTTGATTTTTAGGTCATGTCTAAGAAGATAATTCACCCTTGTGACATTGTAGATAAGTCAAAAAACAAGGAAAAGCATGCCATGGGCTCTTTAAGGTACTGCAAATAGTATAATGACTAAAGTCAGTTTAAGTGAAAGATTATGAAAATCAATATTTATTTAAGTTCACTGACAAAGAAACTCACACATTGCTTTGCTGAATTTATTTTTCACAGAAGCTTTTTTTCATATGACAATATTCTCAAAATAACACAAAATATAAACAAAAACTGAGCAGTAAAGTAGCTGGTACTTAGTGGTTTTTAATTTTGATTAATTGATTTTATTCTTTCAAGCATGTAAAGACAGTTGATATGTCAACACACATAATTTCACACATATCCACAAATGCTAATCCATTATCAATTTGCTTATACCTAGTACATGCTTGAATGGAGTAGGAAGAAGTTAGGCTTATCTAGTCCTACCCCATAACATCATCTTACCATCATTGGTTTGCAAGCAGTATCTCTACATAGATAATTTTGTTCTACACCACGCAAGTAATATACAAAAACATTATTACAGATTAACATTCTTACATA
>NW_018130342.1:0-1800 GCF_001952655.1 Monopterus albus
AATGCAACAATGTTAAAAAGGAAACAAGGAAAACATATAATTTATGTACACTTATAAAGCACACAGCATGTGATGAGAAGGCAGAGAGGAAGGTAGATTAAAAGCACAAATACGTAGCAAAGGAGCAGGTAGAAAATTAGAGGAACAAAGGAAAAGTCAGGTTAAGCTTTCTCATGACATGTAGGCAACAACAAGCTCATCCCATTTATAAGCATATTAACAATGATTAAAGAAGATTTTCAGGGAAAGAAAAACACAGGGAGAGAGGAAATTAAATCTATTAGTCCTCAACGCACTGAGGCCTCATCACACATGAGTGAATGTCCAGTGGCTATACCACACATCAGAGATTACTGCTGAGGTGAACGACATGAGGAGAATAGTTGGTTCAACTGTGAGCGTATGAAACTCAGAGTGGCAAAGGACGAGGACAAGCAGAAGATGTGGCTGTGGAGGACGAATGGACAGTTGTCTGTGGGTCACTGGGCCAGAGACTGTGCAAACTCAACAGGATCACAACACAGCGACAGAGTCTGACTATTTGACGGGGGAGGGGGTAGATCTGTCTAGAACACGTGTCAACCTCAAGGCCCGTGGGCCAAATGTGGCCCGCCACGTCATTTTATGTGGCCCGCGAGAAATCAATCATATACTACCTACTTTTCCATTCACATACTTAACATATACACTCAGATATATATGTAAACACATTCATAAAACAAAAATAAATGAAATGAACAGATCAGTAAATGATTAGAAAGAAAAGGAAGAGGGACAAAAAACAGGGTAGGTAATATTCTCAGTTAATTTGGTTTGATTGATAGGTGTGACACTCAAAACAGAAGCATGGACAATGAGGACTAATGACGGTAACTGTTATGGTTAGTCCCCCTCGCCAGGAGGGTGAGGGAGAACTAGGGGTAGGACTCAAGATTGCTGACCCAGGTGCTAGTACAAAACAAAAGGTTTAATGTTAAACAACACTACAAAGTAACAACATAAATGTCCAGAATACATACAAACGAAGGGGAGTGATGACGACGGAGACCAGGAACAGGTGCACACACAAACTAACGGTAGAAAAACAGGGTAAGTATCGAACAAGACATGTAGCAAAGCTGCGGAGACGAATCAAAACTATGTGGTGTAGTGGGAATAGAGTATGTTGTGTGAAAGGAGTCAAGCCAAAACGCACAGAGACTGTCAGCGTAGCATTCCAATCGCACATACATATGACGGCGCTGTGTGGGCACGAAGAAGGTTAATGTGTGTGTGTAGTGTAGCGCCTATGTGGTGTGAATAGATTCAAGCCAAAATGCACAGAGACTGTCAGCGTAGCATTCCATTCGCACATACATAAAGCGGCACTGTGTCAGTTAGATATGTTCGATGTCAGTTAGCTATCAGTTAGCTATCAGTAGCTAATGTTCGCTAATGTTCCGGAGAGCCCGGAGCGTCTGCCAGAGGTTTACAGTATATATGGCGAAGGTAATCATCGGGATGCACCCCAGCTGTGTGCGTTGACAAACCAGTTACTAATTACTGGAATGCAACACAGCTGAGGTGCAGAGCCCATATAACAGAGAAAACAAAGAGACAAAACGGAGGAGAGGCAGCGGCCGCCGAGCGGCCCTGACAGACAAAGGAGCTTGTTATATTTCTAGGAGTGTGTGGAAATGTGCGTGGCCTCGGCCTCGGGTATCTGGTTTAAGTTAAAAGAAGTTAGAAATGGAATCCAAGTGTCAGTAAAAGTTGGTATATGATTCTTACAGTTGGATGATATTTTTTCTAGTGTGATAT
>NW_018130343.1:0-1799 GCF_001952655.1 Monopterus albus
ATTGTGCCTATTTTTCTATTTTACAAAAGAAGATAAATCAGATTTTGGACTAGCACTCTGACATTTGAGAGCTGTTACTAGGTAATATGCTGTCAACCTCTGTGGTGCTGGAGCATGCCATAAGTGAAGTTTGCATCTACATTTAGCAAAAATTTAACCAAAAATTCACAAAACCAGTGAATTTATCAATGATTCCACCCATTACTCCTTATGCGACTAATGGGACATGGATGTATTGAGATGAACAGTTGGTGGCACCAATTTTCCAGGCAGTGCCTTTAAGCCATTACAGAGCAAGAGGGCACAATGATGATGTAACTGAAAGAGCAAACCTCATATGAAGGTAACCATAGGGAAAGCATGATGGAAATTTACATTTATGGTTTTTTACAAACAAAATGTCCATAAAAATATGTGGATAAAAATTTGTTTATATCATTGTATATCCTGTGAACACACATGACATTTTCCCCAATTTCCAGCAGCCTGTGTTGTTTTCCTCCCACATTATACATCTCTTTCATTGTTCCGGTCGTAGTGACAACAAACAAACAGATTGTCAAAACCTGTCAAAATCTCTTAATCTGGAAGTCATCATTTTAAATTTTAATTACAAGATCCTGTGAAATGTTTCTCCATTTGTTTTATTTGCAGAAATTAGCAAAGTAAGAAAAACAAATGAAAGTGAAGATAAAAAAATATATTAAGGGGATATGTTAATTTCAAGAACCACATCACAAAAACTGAAGAACTAAATGCTAGTTTACCATTGACCACAGTCAAACTAGTCTGAGCATCACCACATCTGGAACATTCATACAATTGCCTGTTAAAGCAAAGGCCCAGCAGTACCTTCCTCGGGATGTGTTCAGGGCTCTGTTAACCCAGCCTGGCATGCGATCAGGCTTGCTCCCAGAACGCACTCATGTTAACTCAGCTTTCTCCAGTAATGTAAGACAGAACAGCTACACATTAAAGCTCTCTCTTTTTTCCACCTTCACAAATATCTGCAGGCTCAAACAGCAGGTCATTATGAAGACTGATCAGTGAAAGGGCCCATTGATTTGGGGTTCTGGGGGAAGGTCATGTATGGAGTCAAAGGAGTGAGTGAAGTCATGTATGTATGGCAGCAGCAGGAACTCCACCAAAGCATCCGCCTATTTCTACTGAAGGTACTCAGCAGACCTGACACTTCTGAGTGCTTTTGTGTGTGTTCAGGGTCCAAATAACAGCAACAGTTATAGCTGGTAAACATACCCAAAGGGAGGAAATGTGGTTCTTGTTCAGATTTTCCTCTGCCAGTAATCAAACTTTGGTGCTGTCAGTTCTTCAAAGTGGAATGGCATTTGAAACCCCTGGGGAATAGTGGAATAGTTAACTATGGGAAAGATTATTTAAGTCTATAGACCCACTGTGGAAACAAAACACCCATTCACTTCACTGTTGGTTGAATTTATTGGTCCAAGGTAGTAATAATTAAAGAGATCAAAGGGTCAAATTCCAAAGAAGCTGGTACAGGTGAGCACACCTTCCACCACGTGAGACCATCTGCTTCAACTCAAGCTCTCATGTTGCCTTGCACTTTGACCTTGTGCCTTTTTATCTATTGGAACTATTCCACATCTTTAAAATCCACAGTTTTTGTTGTCTGGAATCAAGTTTAACCAGTGTTTATGCCTGATCTGAATCAGCCACGATGGAAGGTGAAGTAAAAATATGGCTATGACAGAGACAGGGGGGATACTGTATGTTTAAATATGGGGAGAACAGTGCATACTTTTAGACAGTGTCCAATGCAT
>NW_018130344.1:0-1796 GCF_001952655.1 Monopterus albus
CAAGTACAAGTGTTTGAAGTAAAGTACTCATCTCAGTGCAAAGTGAACATTTAGAAAAGGTGTATTGCGTGAGACAGTTCAGCTGTAGGTGTTTGTTTTTCTTCATGTATCTTTGGTAAAACCTACTCACCTGAAGTTGAGACTGCTGCATTTCCAGTAAAGAGAAGCACAGGACTGTGACTGAGAGCAGAGAGGAGACGAAGGTGTGTCAGGAGCAGACATACTAGGTACTAGGTACTAAGTACTAGGTACTTTGACCCAAACCAAACGGCGGAGAAGGAAAGACACAGTCCACAGTGGTTCACAGCAGCTTAGTCAGAAGGTAGACATCATAGTAAATGTTATTTGGCAATGGGAATTTTTTATATCACACGACTGAAAACAACAACAAACTAAAACATAAACCAAACATAAAGAGGCCAAAACAGGAGCTTAAAAAGGAAACATCAAACCACGGTAACAAAAGGCCAGTGCAGCCTAAACTAATGTTAATGCACCCGTAAAACATAGTTTGAACATTTGAGTTAACCCTCGATAAAAGTCTCAACTGCAAAAAACTGGAGATAAACACAAAGTTAATTTGTTTGTCTAATTTAAAATTTGGGTAAATCCTAAATGTTTGACACAGGGTTTTACAAAGTGGGGCAGGGAGCCAGGCTCAGAGCAGGACTGGTGCCGCTGGGTTTGGAGGTAAAGTTATCAGCTGTTTTACTTTCATTTAAACTTAATAAATTTGCAGCCGTCTGGTTTTAATGTCAGGGAGATTTCTATCAGTTTACTCATAGGTCTGGTCTCTAAGTTGACGGTTTTCACTGGGAGACTTTGATTTAACATCACTGGAAACCAGTTTCCGTGGATTCTGCTGTGTTGAGTGACGTCAGAGTGTCTGTGTCTCAGTGAGGGCGGGGCTGATGACACCAGGCCGAGTTTCCCAGAGAGAGCTCCGACTTCAGCTGGAGGCGTGGACGCGCACCGAGCGCAGCATTTCTGCAAGTCTGATCATCAGAGGAGCTGATCCATGAGATACAAATACAGAAATGTCTCATAACATGAATGTGTTATTTATTTGTAGTGGTTTTCTGTCTTTAGCTTCTCAGACTTTAACCAGAACAGAGCATAGACAGTGTTTCACCTGCTCGCCCTCTGTCCACCGCCGCGTCTCGGCCGGTCTCGGCTCCGTGTGTCCAGGAGCTCGGCGCCGCTCTCGGTCCAACACGGACAGAGGGGAAGCTGCTCCATAAACACCGAATCCATGTTTTCTGATCCACTAATCTCCTCGAGTACAGATAAAATGTTTTCGGTCCTTACAACCCGAGACACAAGGAACCCGGTCAGAGTCAGTCGCACCTTTAAGCACACGCTGATTTTTACTTCATATGCCAGCGAGATGTGGCACCACAGAGCCCTGTAATGACACGTTTTAGAAATCATGTGTAGCGGTTGAATCTTCCTCATCCTGAAGAATTACAAGGTTTTTTAAACATGATTTTAAATTAAAATGAATCAGTACAACTAACCCCCTGTTGATGAGTGAAGCCCATGTGTGATTCAACTTTTATCATTTATTTTGAAAAGGATGAACATTCAGTGATTCACTGCTGAAATGTGGGCACAAGGTCGGTAAGAGGGAAAAGGCAGAACCAGAGACCCTCCTTTAAAAGACTCGAATAAACGTGTGTGTGTGAACACAAGTTCAGCCTGTTTATAACTCACTTAACTACAACCAGCCTTAAGTTTAACCTTTACTCCTTCAGATCAGTAAATCACATTCAGTCCGGAGTCCTCGTTGTGTTGTG
>NW_018130345.1:0-1794 GCF_001952655.1 Monopterus albus
GGTCCACTGATTTAGGTGTAGAGATTTTTCTTGTTTTCCAGTTTTGAAAGGTTTTCTTGGCAATAGAGAAGAGTTTTTATATTTAATTGGTAGGTGGTCAACTTCTGTGATATTAACGAGCAAGCAAAGTGATGGAGAAGGAGGGATTCTACAGCCCAAGATAGTGGAGAATTTCTCTGTCACTTCTATACAGTGGGAATGAACTGGTTGGCAGGTCCAAGTAGCATGAAAATAATTGTCAGTGCAACTCAGAGTGTACTGTGAATAGGTGTCTGTGTCAGTGAAACCCATTTTAAACATTTGACTTTGTGTAATATGGATCCTGTAAATCATAATCAGCTTTATTGGCCAGGTGTGTCGGACACACAAGGAATTTGACTCTGGTACATCGTCTCTCAATGTGCATGTACATATCCCCATGCAAGGGACAAGTAAACAGTAAACCAACATACTGTAAGGCTAGTATAACATAATAAGCAGTATTAGCAGCAACAAACAGTGCAAATTATGCAAAATAAGCAGTATAAACAGGCAGTAAACAATGCAGACAGACAAAAGAATGCTCATTGTGAAATGAGATAAATAGGAATAAAACATTGTACTTAACAAATAGAGATCTGTACAGATATGTATATCTACAAGGTATTGCACTGAGGGTTATTGTCCAGTCATACTGTCGTGCTCTTCAAATCATGTTTGAACTGACACAAAATGTGTCAATAAAAAGTACATATTTGGACTTAATATTTAATTTAAAAAAACAATAATAATAATTACTAGTCGTTACTAGTCATACCCCTACAGTAACCTGTAGGGGTATGACAGTCAGGCCAGGCTGTAGAACGGACACTGCTCTACTTGTCTGTGGTAACGTTAACTTCGGTGCCTCAGTTGGAGAGCAAGATTGCAGGTGAGTCTTCAAATGTGTTGTACTTGAGTAGAAATCAGCATTTTTGCAGAGTCGGCAAACCATTTAGCTTGACACCACTCCGGTGTCATTATTGTCCAATCAGCACAACTTTACTCGCAATTATCTTGCATGTTGTCCTTGCAAACATGATTTTACTGGTTCATTTTACTGAGGTCAGCAGGACATGTAACTGGTCAACTGCAGACTGTTGTGCTTTTTATTCAAACAGGTCATTACAGAACCAGAAGATGAAGTGTTTCCATATTTGTGAAATCTAGTTTAAAGTAGCTTATAAATTGAGACGCTCCACATTTCTCATTTTAATGCTGGCAGTGGTGTCTTGTAGCCTACATAGGCTATGTGTTAGGGAAGTATCTCGATGACCCTCCCCACTTCATCCAACGACTAGGTGGTTTGGAGCTGAGGGCCAAAGGCAAGGCACGGTCTGCCACATGTCACTTATGCTCTTCGCACTTGTTGCCATCTTTACTTAGTGTAGTTTATTTCTTCTCCGTTATATCCCGTAGATTGGTTTTCTATATTCGAGTTTTGAGTATAGGCCGGAATCAGTAAATCCTCCTTTGATTAAATTCTGTTTGTTTTCCCTGTTTGGGTTTTATGATGAATAAATAAAGAAGTAAATCCTCCTTTAATTTGGTCCTGTTTGTTTTCCCTATTTGGGTTTCCATTTTGTCTCCTTTCCTCTTCATGGTTTGCCGAGGTCATGAGGTTTCCTGGTTTAGTAAATTAAAATGGTTGATTTGAGTGGTCCAATTTTCCAAGCGATTTAAGAATTCTCCACAGTCGTTTGGATGGAAGCGGGATGGAAAAGGGGCCGAGGCAGGAGATTGATTACCCTTGCAGGATATGGTTCTTGTTACCAT
>NW_018130346.1:0-1792 GCF_001952655.1 Monopterus albus
AATTTTGTACCCTTTACCAGAATAAATTGTGTCCAATTTTCATACAGTTCCCATGCATTAATCAATATAACTGCAATTTCAATTATAATCAACAACCCAATACATTCAAATAGTGACCACAGCTATTTATTAAACATCTTGGTATTAGGAAATAAAAATACGTATTGCACTGTTAAATTGGCATAACTGACTCACAGCATGATAACTTAGGGCATTTAGGCTCACGTGCTTATTCATCCCTCTCTGTACCGGTAACAGCAAGAGAATGCACAAAAAATTGACCCTCGAATTACCATAGCCTAGCAACACAACATACAACTCAACCCACCATTCTCCACATCCGCAGTTCACAGCAACTAGGTCACCAAGATAAAATAACTTCAGCTTAATACAAGTGCAACCATCTCTAAACATTTGACATAAACCAAATAACTCGGACAGTATAGCTCATCGTTGAGTAGTCACCACACTTCCCTTTTTTTTTCCTTCTACATCAGCTGGTCAGCGGGTGCTTCGGTTATGCACCCCATTCTACAATGCTTAAACATAACACTTACGGATTAATTACCTCTCAACATTAACAGAGTAAGCTGACTGTATTTTAAAACATAATGTCTTACTCTTTCCATGCAAATGACACAAAAAGGGTCCTTGCCATTTCTCTGAGCAGCACGCAGGCAGAGTACCCATGCAGAGGCAAAGAAAACCCAGAAAACATGGACGTTGGAATGCAGAACTAGTGTGCGCCAACTATTCCATTCGGCTAACTGATTGGGTCCCTCACAGTCAACCAGCGGCGCCAAGATATTAACCCTTTCATAACATACAATGAACTGTAAACTTGTTTTAACATAAGCTAAAGTCTTTTCCCAGAAATAACACTGAATTTGTTCAAGTATTTCATACTTGGGCTACAAATAGCTTCATCTATATCAGCATCTCAGAGACTCCATTCCATCCCGGCTGCTCAAAAACATCTTACCCCTAATCAACACGCCCTTATTAGATCTGATCAGTTTCTCTCTATTAACGGGTTATGTTCCACAGGCTTTTAAAGTTGCTATAATTAAACCTCTACTTAAAAATTGTACTCTTGACCCAGATGTTCTAGCTAATTATAGACCGATATCCATTCTCCTCCTTTTTTTGAAAACCCTTGAATAAACTGTTGCAGAGCAGTTATGTGACCACCTGCACAAGTATGATATATTTGAAGATTTTCAGTTAGGATTTAGGGTCCAACATAGCACAGAAACTGCACTGGTTGAAGTCACCAATGATCTCCTAGCCTCAGACAAAAGATTCATCTTATCTTATCCTTATAGATCTCAGTGCTGCTTTTCACATCACTGATCACAGCATCTTATGACGGAATGGAACATGTTTTTGGAATGAAAGGAAATGCACTACATTTGTTCAAATCTTAGTTATCAAAAAGATTCTACTTTGTTCATGTTAATGATGAATCTTTCATGCAGACTGAATTTAGTCATGGTGCTCCAGTGGCTCTGTGTTAGGTCCATTTCTCTTCACTTTATAATGTTCCCTTTAGGCATCTGGAAACACAGCATACATTTCAATTGCTATGCAGATGATACTCAGTTATATTTTTCTATGATCCCAGATGAATCAGGTCAGTTGGTCAAACTTCAAGCATGTCGTAAAAACACAAAGGCCTGGATGACCTGCAATGTCTTACTTCTAAACTCTGACAAAACTGAAGTTATTCTACTTGGGCCTGAAAATCTTAGAAACATGCTGTCTTATCATATAATTACTCTAGATGACATAG
>NW_018130347.1:0-1791 GCF_001952655.1 Monopterus albus
AAAGCCCAGTGTACATTGGTGAGTGTAACTGAGTGTAACCAAGCATTTAGCAGCTAAAGACAGTTGGATTTTCCCTAGGCAGCAGTAGATTGAATATTGGATTTGCATTCACCAGGTGATCACAAACATGACTCCAAAGTGTTCACCACTATTGAATTTTTACCACACCTACTGGATCATTTTTGGAGTGTTTGTGATTCTCAGAAAAATATATGCATTGTTCTACAGCTGTCCCTTTTTGTAATGATTAACTAGAGAAGGAAGTTTTTTGTGCCAGTGCACATGAGGTGACCTGTAATTACAACTGTGGCCATTTTGGCAAAAATGCATCACAGCTGAGCAGTGGTCCCTCTGGGCTTGGGAAGTTATTCTCATCACTGAGTGCCTTTCTATAGCTCCTCAAAGAAACTTTTTTAATGTGATACCAGGCTAATATTTCCTATATCAAGCATTTTAGAATTTGGCCTGTTGCACAAAAAGACACAAAGCATCAAATCTTGGATACAGCATTGCACTTGTTCCCTTTATAAAAGGTGTAAGATTTTTATTGTAATGTCTGGTCTCCAAGGAAGAGAACAGTTTCAAGTGTGAATGTGTGACTGTAACTGAATGTAAGAACATATTATGTAGTCAATCATAATATTTTGGTTAGTAGGGAGGAGAAATGTGTGTGGAAGAGATGGTCCAGCTGAGTGTGTTTGTGTCTACAAGTGTGCTGGTACCTCTGTTTGTGTGAAGACCAAGGTTTGGACTTAACAACTAAGAATGTTTTTGTAAAGTGAGGATATTTGGGGCTGTTTTGAGGTTTAAGAAATTTGAATTAGAAAAAGATTTTGGCTAAGGCAAGGTTTAGGTTGGTATTATGCCAAGATTAGAAGCAGAAATAGACCTGCAACAGATATACAGAATTTTAATAAATTAGAAGTGTTGTTCAGTGAAGTGATCATGAACTTTAGGTGCTGGATAAAAGCAGGAAACAAATATTTATTAAATGGGGCTATAGGTGAATTACTTAGTGGTTTGTAGACTATTAATACTGTAGAGGCACTTTTCTTTCACAACCTCAGAGATTAAACTTAGAGTTCTCCAGCATTTGTGTAGAACTAGGTGTGATACAGCCAAGAGCTCATTCTTCTTTCCAGTTTTGTCATGTTTCTCCAATTCTTTCTGCCTTCCACACAGCCTACACAGATTAAAACCTACTTTCTTAGACTGACCTTGTGTGCTGACTCAATCTTTAATAGAACCTCTATTACTAAATCACCACTATCTTCACACAGAAAATGGGACTTCAAACTGAAAACTTGCCAGAATAGTTAACAAAATAAAATGAAAAATGTATGTAGGTATTGTTTTTCACCAAGACAAGACATTGGGTTAGAGGCATGATGGCAGCTTGAAAGGCCATTTTTCATTGGAACAAATTCCTGAAAGCATCCTATTAACGCACACTCTATGACTCTTATAGTGTCCTTGCTACCCAGCTCAGATTTAGTCTCACAAGCTGTCAAGCTATCACCAACCCCATCGTCTCCAATCAATAACAGCTGTTTGAACTCCATCTCTGTCTGCTCTGCCTCGGTTGATGGATGCTCTGTCTGTCTGCCTGTCCATCTTTGCCATGTCAGTCTGGAAAAATAAAGCACACACTGACTGGCAGAGAGATGGTGAGACATACAGTATCTTCAATCAATACTTGATGTGGGGTAGAGGTGTTTAGAATGAATGGATTTGATCACCTTGTTGTTTTCAAACATAAAAACAGATATATCATGTTCCTCGGGACTAGCT
>NW_018130348.1:0-1791 GCF_001952655.1 Monopterus albus
TCACAAATTAGGTGAGTGTGTTAACTAAGTAATTAAGTGCCCCTCAGGACACATGTACTAACTGCTGTCTTATTTTTATGATGTTAACAGCAAGCAGCCGGACTCCATATACCACAGAATGCCTGGCTATGAGGGGATGCTAGCAGTGCGTGAAGGACCAGGTTGTCCATACATCTGCTAAGCCTGAGTTGTTTTGTGTTAAAAAGTGAACATTATGATTCCACCTCACAGCCACGAGTGTGCCTTTGTTATGTGTTATATAGTGACATTTAGTAAAGCACCACGAAACCTCTTGCAGGTGGACTCTGTCACCCTCCTGTGTTGTCAGACCAGTATCCCCAGCCTGAAACTGAACCATCATATTCAAACTGGGAGTAAGTCTCCAGAAATATTTTGCACACTACACTGGTTACATCAAGCCTAAAATAGTTTTGACATTTGACATGACATTTGTGGTCATTAAAATGCCAAATCTTGCTTGCTTGTAATTATATACAGTGTACAACCTGTTGAGGCAAATACGAAGTGTCTGTTCTAACAACATGTTTTTGCTTATTGTCTCTTCATTACTTAAACAAAAAATGCAACTCGGTCTAAATTATTTTCAAGCAAAACATATTTGCTGTCACAGTAACAAAATTTATAGGAGACAAAGTAGAACTGTGACTAAATGAAATGTGTTTGTTGCTGTTAACTGGTGGTAATCCCTTAACCACTGGAATGCCATCATACAGATCATGTAACATTTTTGAGACCATAATTTAAAACCCAGTTTGTTTTGGACGGACTTTAACATGCAGTTGAACATAACTGGATAAACTTAATAAAGTGACTAACTTGTGAATTTTCTCATTCTTGTGTAAGTGTGCACTTTCAGCTGTTGAGAAATGTCTGTTTTACAGTTTCCCAACCCCCAGTAAGGAAGATGCTCGGCGAGCCCTCATCAAGTATGTGTCAGAGCAAAGCTACGACAGCACCAAACCAGCAGAGCAGTGTGTGATCACCAACATGGAGGCATTTGATATATACAAAGTAGGAAAGTTAAAGCGACTTATTCTCATGTACATAATGGGTGCATCAATATTGTTTAAGGCCAATTTTTATCATCCCAAGCCTATCATTTGAGTGTATATTTGAGGCATCCTATTCCTTTATATACTGAGAGGAGAAGCAGGTAGTACAAGTCAAGTGTTGTCTTACAGAATGCGCAAAACTGTTGCCAACGCTCAAGAAACCTAAGGCAGAAAACGTAGGCCAACTTTTTTTTAGTTTTTTATTTAGCATTGTACATCAGATTGAAACAACATTTAACAGAGAAGTTAATCAACTGCTTTGGCCTGTGTTGCTTCTATCAAACTGTGATCTGTTTATGTTCTGCTTTCTTCAGTATAGCCTGGAGACATACATGGAGAAACGAACTACAGTGTGGAGTCGTGTGCCGTACATTGGTAAAGCTCTTTGTTCAAACATGCACCTGAGACAACACAGCCAAGAAACATTTAGTCATGACCTCAGATGCTCAGACTTGATCACAGTGTGTGAAGTATAACAGTATTATGTGTTTATGCGTCAGGTCAGAAGATAGACATGAGTGAACAAACCCCACCCTTACCATGGGAGATTCCAGCTAATGCCCCTACGCTTTTTCAAAATGTAGAGCAAGCCATTCAGGTGCCACACACAACATCTGTGCAGGTACGGGTCCCATCTCACAGTGATCATTCTGAACATTCAGAGGGGAAAACTTTACACAACCTATTCAGTACAATAGGCAATGATGCTAAATATTAA
>NW_018130349.1:0-1791 GCF_001952655.1 Monopterus albus
CAGAGCACATTCACTCACACAGAGAGATAGATGAAAACGGTGCAAAAAAATACAGAACAAAAAGAAATAAAAATCTAATAATTAGAGAGAAACAAGAATTAAAATAATAAAGGTTTTATTTTGGGGGGAAATGAGACATTCCTGTCAATGTATAGGTTTCTGCAGAATTACATGAAAGATAGCAACAATATATTTGCACATTGTAGTTAAGTTGCTGCTGTTGTTGCTCAGTAAGAGCTGACTGGGTTAATTTCATCGGTTTTGTGAACTTCTCTGATACAGAAAACCAGAGTGATTATAATCAGTTACCTCCGATTTTAACTGATTTCCATTTATGAAGACAGGTACCACCAAGGCAGTTTAACTCAGTCATCAAATGTTATCTAGGTGAGAGGTTATAAGGCTAACATGATGGGATAGGCTGTTTAGATCCAGGAAAATCAGGTATGACAAATTTCAATGAATCAATGACTAAGAAAATTCATCACCTTATTTAATTTCTCTCATACCTAAAAGGAAAACGAGGACTCATTAACAAGTGAGACATGCTCTAAAAAACCTCCCAACTGTGAAGGATGCAGCAAGAATGCAACAGCTAATAGCAGACAACAGCAATGCCCCTAACAGCGTGCATACTCACTCATTTGGTCATTCACATTACCAAACCTTTTTGCAAGAAGTGGGTGGAGCTGATGCAAAAGGACTGGGAGTAAGAGAGAAGGGTGACTGTGGGAGGGCAGAAAGAAGGAGGTGACTGTTGGGGAGAAGGGAAACATAAAAGGGTAGAGAGCAAGAGAGGGAACAAGTGGAGGAAATACAAGGAGACATTCTCTCACATCTTCAGTGAGATTGCAAATTTCTGCAAACAAAAGGTAAGTTCATATCTTTTCACATTTTACATATTTTTCCTCTTTACACAAGTGAATCGAGTAGAGCTGTGGCAAAAACAAAGAGCACAAGTAAGTTAACATTCAGGAGGCTCGTGCTCCGTTTTTCATGCAATTAAACACTGACCTAGCATAGGAGATCTCTTGAAAGAGCTTCATTGTCATCTGCTTATGCAAGTTCACCACAGAGCATATGTGTGGATTCCTACTGAAATCACACATGTAGTTTTGCTGTAACTGGATCCAGCTGACAGGGCTCTGGTGCATCTCGGGTGTGTAGGCATCTGGACCTGTTGTGCAATACTGCCTGGAATGTTGGCTACCTCCAAAAATCCAAAGCAAATGAGAAGCCATAAATTATTGATAAACATACCACAGTTAATAATACATTTCAACAAACTAAGTGTCCACATTTTGTCATTTGCTTACTCAAGGGTAAAAACAATTTTCACTGGTTTTAAAAAAAACAATTTATGTTTCAAAGTTGGGGAGTTTCTTTTCCAACTGATGGTTGGCTCACATTTAAAACATGCTTCCTTCCCTCTGCGGTCACAGAGTTTCTGAAAGACAGTGCTGGGGCACAAATAACCGTATGCCCTCACTCAGGCTCTTTGATGCAAGACAAAAGGAAGCAGATTCTCTGAATGTAAATGTAGCTGGAAAACTCATGAGTTGATACTTGTCATTTCTGTGCAAATACACACTGATGGAATTTTACTTTTCCTGATCTTCACACAGCACGATGGCAGCCAACAGGGACCTTCATTTTCCCCTGGTGATTGTTTGCCTGGTTTTCATCAGAGGTTACTTTCCTCTCCCTACGACCTCACGAATTACCAGGCCAGAATTTATGAGACCTCAGCAGGCACATGGGTTTTTGACTGAGTCCCTTGTGCTTTCCACA
>NW_018130350.1:0-1789 GCF_001952655.1 Monopterus albus
CCACTCGCCCCACTTCGGGGCAGTCTTTCTTCCCTCCTTCCTTCAAGCTTGGGTCCTCCCTGTTCCTTATTCCTGATCACTTGGGATTGCTACATCCATCACTACAGCCTGCTTCTTCTGTTTGTCCACCACTACTATGTCCAGTTGGTTGGCCATTACCAGTTTGTCAGTTTGTATCTGGAAGTCCCACAGATTCTTAGCTTGGTCATTCTCAACCACCTTTGGAGGTGTATCCCATTTTGACTTTGAGACTTCCAGCCCGTACCTGCCACAGATGTTTCTGTACACTATGCCAGCCACTTGGTTATGGCGTTCCATGTATGCCCTGCCTGGTAGCATCTTGCATCCCACTGTTATGTGCTGGATTGTCTTGGGGGCATCTTTCCACAGCCTGCACCTGGTGAACTGCCTGGTATGGTAGACCCCGGCCTCTATTGATCTTGTACTTAAAGCCTGTTCTTGTGCTGCCAGGATTAGTGCTTCTGTGCTCTCTTTCAGTCCAGCTTTGTCCAGCCACTGGTAGGATTTTTCTAGTATGGGAGGTCAGAGGTTCGAACCCCGGTCAGGGCGCGGTCAATATCCAGCCTGGGTCCTTAGACAAGGCCCTTAATGCTGCCTCATAGGTAATGAGAGTTGGAAAAATAAGAGTCACACTGGGTTGGACGTTGCCCTGGTCAACAAGGTCCACGTCAGGTGCTGAGGAACCAGGGCAACCTGATGAGAAGTGGGCTACTGGAACAAGACATTCATGGACAAGAGATGAGAACAGGGAACTACTGGAATGCTACTATACAGGTAACCACAGAGAGAGGGGTTACATAAGGAGGATGTGGGACCTATGGATACTTCGAAACCCAACATCTAGACTAACATTGAAACAACTAGTAGCTCACTGTTCTAACATCCACAAGAAGCACCTGCTATCACAACTAGAGATTGATGTGGTACAACACAAATTCCAGGATGCCAGGTCATCATCACCCCCACAATCAGAGATTGGGTACCAAACCCCAACAAGCCAAGATGACCTCAATTCAAGAGCAGCTGACCTGACACTGAAGATCACGAGCAAGATGGACACCAGGAACCTCCGTGGCTGGTTACAAAGACTAAGTGAAGTGTCTTCTGAAAGTCTACTAAATGCAGCCCTACGAACAAATCCCTACTACGACCATCACTGAGCCCAACAAGTTCATATACACCACAGCAACCATCATCCTTGAGATGCTTGGCTATAAGTTCAACAAAGACCATAAGGAGCAGTATCCTCCATGGAGAAGGAGGTTGGAGACCAAGATCAAGGCAGCAAGGAGAGAAGTTAGCCAGCTAGCGGAATTGCAGAAAGGCGTGATGAAGAAAGGGGAACCTAAGAAGTACAACACACTGTCCATACCTGAGACTTTTGAGACTGCCAAGAAAAGGCTCACAGCCCTGGCCACCCGGTTGAAGAGATACACCAGAGAAGTTGAAGCCAGGAGAATAAACCAAATGCTCTGCACTAAGCCATCCAAGGTGTACTCTCAGTGGCAGGGTAATAACATGAGAATAGACCCACCAAGGCTGGAGACTGAAAAATTCTGGAAGAGCATATGGGAGAAGGCGGCATCACATAATAACAATGCCCAATAGCTGGTGGACCTGAGAGCAGACCACAGCAACCTTCCTGAACAAGACCCAGTAATCACCACAAATCACCACAACGGCAGACATTCAAGAGAGGGTCTCAAGTATGAAGAGCTGGACAGCACCAGAGCCTGACATAATCCACGCCTACTGGCTAAAGAAGCTA
>NW_018130351.1:0-1788 GCF_001952655.1 Monopterus albus
GTTATTTATTTAGAATTTAGATTTGGTGAACAGCAATCCGATGCTCAGAGGTGACAAACATGTTTCTGTTTTTACACCACTAGATGGAGATCTTTACTGTTTTGTTATGCCACTCTTGCTCTGTTGACTGTGGTTAGTGATTGAATCCAAAAGGTCCAGCATATTCTGTAAGGCCAGTGTTCATCTGCTGGTGTCTTCCATCATCTGTTGATCTGACACATTGGTTATATTTGATGTATAGCCAGGGATTCGAAGAGGAGGCTATTATTTTGAAAAGTCAAATTAATACTGCAACTTTGTGGTATACGGGGCTTTGAAAGAATCTAATTTTACAATTTTGTGATGTCAGTGGAGTAAATTATTACAATTATCTATATTTGTTTGACTTGAGCAGGCTCTTCTAACTTTTGGAAGCCTGTGCTTCCAAGCTTAATGTGCTTTAATGTGCTGGGCATTGGTTGTCACTCTTTATAATACTTGATGACAGGTGGGCCTGTGCTGAGTGTGTTTATGCTTTCTGTCTCCCCTTAGAATTTTCCAGCAAAGGAGTTTGGGAGTTCATTAGTCAACTTACACACTAAGATGGTTTCTCTGCTTATACGCACTGACCACTCAGTGTTCTATGCCTTTTTTTGTCACTTGCTGTTCATCTGGATCCTCTGTGTTTTTCCTCTTGGCTGAACACGCCTTCTCATGATATCTGATGTATCTAATTGCTATTTTTAGATAGTAGAGAAACTTTTGTCCTTCGCTGACTTTGGTGCTCAGCTGGCAGGCTGTAGTCATTCTCCAGGCTTGCTGGCTGTCATGCTGGCTACACACTGATCTGCAATGTCCTCCTCTGTGGCTGTTTTTCCCCGCATTGGCTACAGGAAACTAATTCCTTGGTTGCCATGGCAACCAAGGAATTAGTTTCCTGTAGCCAATGCGGGGAAAAACAGCCACAGAGGAGGACATTGCAGATCAGTGTGTAGCCAGCATGACAGCCAGCAAGCCTGGAGAATGACTACAGCCTGCCAGCTGAGCACCAAAGTCAGCGAAGGACAAAAGTTTCTCTACTATCTAAAAATAGCAATTAGATACATCAGATATCATGAGAAGGCGTGTTCAGCCAAGAGGAAAAACACAGAGGATCCAGATGAACAGCAAGTGACAAAAAAAGGCATAGAACACTGAGTGGTCAGTGCGTATAAGCAGAGAAACCATCTTAGTGTGTAAGTTGACTAATGAACTCCCAAACTCCTTTGCTGGAAAATTCTAAGGGGAGACAGAAAGCATAAACACACTCAGCACAGGCCCACCTGTCATCAAGTATTATAAAGAGTGACAACCAATGCCCAGCACATTAAAGCACATTAAGCTTGGAAGCACAGGCTTCCAAAAGTTAGAAGAGCCTGCTCAAGTCAAACAAATATAGATAATTGTAATAATTTACTCCACTGACATCACAAAATTGTAAAATTAGATTCTTTCAAAGCCCCGTATACCACAAAGTTGCAGTATTAATTTGACTTTTCAAAATAATAGCCTCCTCTTCGAATCCCTGGCTATACATCAAATATAACCAATGTGTCAGATCAACAGATGATGGAAGACACCAGCAGATGAACACTGGCCTTACAGAATATGCTGGACCTTTTGGATTCAATCACTAACCACAGTCAACAGAGCAAGAGTGGCATAACAAAACAGTAAAGATCTCCATCTAGTGGTGTAAAAACAGAAACATGTTTGTCACCTCTGAGCATCGGATTGCTGTTCACCAAATCTAAATTCTAAATAAATAAC
>NW_018130352.1:0-1788 GCF_001952655.1 Monopterus albus
AATTATTTCATTAAGACCAGATTTTAACCACTTTGCCAATATGGAGGCCAAAATGTTACAGTCACTCGGTAGACCACTTGTACCTGTCTGATACTCAGTAGCTAATGTTTTTACCTCTCTACTCCGAGTTCTTGTGGTAATAGTACCGTTATAGTACTGTCACTTCCTAGCAGCACTGTAGTACTTCAAGATCAAAGATTTTTATTGTCCATTCACTATATGTGCAGGACATACAGGAAATCAAAATGCCGTTTCTCTCCCACCTAGTATTGAATGCCATACCATTTAGGAAACTAAAATAGAATAAAAGTAGAGTAAAAATAGACTAAATAGAATAAGAAAACTAAGTCAAAGTGATTAGGATAAAACTAAACAGTACAACCTAAAAGGCTATGACTCAAAACCTGTACAATCACTGACTGTGGTGCAAATAATAACAAGAAGGTTGTCAGGTGGATGTGAGACTTGACAAGTACTTGTGAAGTACTTGTAGCCTACACGTTACAGTACGTGTGCTGTACGTATAATACCGTAGTACCTGTACTGTCCAGAAACACGAACTCCTCCTCCAGATTCGGGTCTACGGTACAGCTCCTGACTCTCCTGCCGCCTCTGCTGCAGAGCTGCCGGGTCAGGTCAGTACCTGAGCCCGGTACGGAGGCCGTAGCGGGCAAGCGGCGGGTCGTGAGACACCCGGCCCTCCACACCTGCCCGCGGACACACGCCTGGAGCACTTGGAACATGCTGAAGTGGTCCAGACCCACGTTAACACCGCCAGCTCACGTTGGAGGTTAACAACACGCTGCTGTATACATGACACTTCCTGAACGGATGTGACGTCAAACTCGTCGTTTGTTTATTCCGTTAAGAGAAACAGAATTATTTTATTTTTAGAATTAGACCTGAAATGTCGCACGCGGACATTTGCAGAGATAATGATCAATACATAATCGATTAGTAAAAACAAAAAGCGCCAAGCATCGTGACTTCGGCCTCACTCAGCAAAACAAGAACACACACGCAAAATGTCTCAGTGGGCGGAGCTAGTATGTACGGAGCCCGCAAAGGGTCACGGTGGGAATTTTGTAATGTAACACTTCTGTTTTGCTCCATCCCCTTTTTCATTTCTTCCGAGATGGTCACATCCAGAAGCCCCATATAGGCCTAGCTAACACCCTGCCAGTGTAGGGGAGACATCCTGATGCAAACTTGTAGCACAGTGAGAACTCAGAGTGGTTTCCTCCTACTGGCCTATGAATGATGGAACAGGGCCACAAACCACAGAAATGCTCAGCTCCACTCAGCCTATGAGACCACTGCAGAGCTGCTAGTGATCAGTAGTACTTTAAGACCAGTTTTATTTAAGGTGTGACAGAATTCTCTTCCTAAGGTCACACTGGGTGTGAAAAACTGTATAAATGGTAAACAGACATGACTGTGGGGGACATACTGTCACCACCATGTTGTCATTTTAACATCTCACAGAACAGACAGACTTGTGTGGATCCGAAGCTTCCGAGATGTTTTCGTGAGGCATGTGTTCTGGACATGTTTTCCTGGGCACATGCAACTGGGAGACTATATATTTCATCTGGCCTGGGAATGCCTCGGAATCCCACCAGAGGAGCTGGAAAACGTTGCTGGGGAGAGGCACATCTGGACTACCCTGCTGAACCACCACGACCCGACCCCAGATAAGTGAAAGAAAATGGATGGATGTCTCCTGAAATCTCAAAGTGGAGAAGATGTACACCAAGACAAGCAGGGACAGTTTCTTCCCCCAGGCCA
>NW_018130353.1:0-1784 GCF_001952655.1 Monopterus albus
TTCTCCTTTTGAGAAGGAAGATGACAAGGGCATTGGAAATAATGTGGAAGTCTGAAACACATGGTTGGAGCTGAAGGTTGAAGTGGGATGAATGAGTCCTGAACTCAGAAAATTGTATGTGCCCTACAAAAATGCCAGGATAAACATAGCCTTGAGTGTGAGGGCTGCAGGAAGAAGTGAGTGAGCTGATTGAAAGGTGGTGACACATTGGGAGAGCAGGTTGAATGTCAAGAGGAAATTGATGTGGGTTTCAGGCCAGAACCTTGCGCTGATAGCCTTTGATCATCATAGTGAGTGGTGTGGGGGTGGACAGTTTGACTTGTCATAAGTTTGTGGAAGAATCCGAGATACACACGTAGGGTTGAAGGTTGGACATGTTGACTGAAATGAATGGTTGTTGAAGCTGTGAGGATGATAAACAGAAGATCCAGTTGAAGAAGTTTGTGAAACTTTTTAAATGCCTTTCAAGCTGTCCATTAGGTGACCAGAGTGCGTGGAGCTATGCTGCCTATCATGGTGTCTCGAGATATGCAGATGAGCTGGTCAGTACTGTAGAAGAAAAGGGAGGTATGGGCTTTTGAGCTTCCTCTGCATCAGGTGCAAGCATCTTGAATTTCTAAAATTGAAACAAGACAGAGAATTGGCCACATTGTTGTGAAGTCCAAGAATGTGTTCTGTTTGGAGTAATAACTGGTGAAAGATGGACAGCCCTGTGAGACACTACAGGAAAGGCAAAATGGACAGGGAACTACTTCTGCCTTTATTAATGGTGTGGACAGTAGGCATATTGTCTAATCCTACAAGCACTATCTTCCGGTAGCAGTGGCATCTCCATAAAACAGCAGCTACAACTATCAGGTAGATCTTGAAAGTTGCTAAGGAGGGTGTTTGCAAGTGTCAGCAAAGTGGTTAGCGCTGTTGCCTCACAGAGAGAGGGTTCTGGGTTTGAGCCCCAGCTGACCCGGGGCCTTTCTGTGCATGTTCTCCCTGTGTTTGCGTGGGTTCTCTCTGGGTGCTCCGGTTTCCTCCCACAGTCCAAAGACATGCTGCATAGGTTGATTGGTGTCTCTAAATTGCCCGTAGGAGTGATTGTGTGTGTGAGTGGTTGTTTATTTGTGTATTAGCCCTGCAACGGACTGGCGACCTGTCTGGGGTATGCCCCGCCTCTCGCCCGCAGCTGGCTGGGATTGGCTCCCTGACCCAGGGGACTAAGTGGTATAAAAAATGGATGGGTGGAGAGAACCAGGAAAAAGCGCAGGAAACAATCATTAGTGAATGTGTAAGAATAAAATGTGAAATGATTGTATTGGAAAAAACAATGAAAAGTGATTTTACGTCAAAGTGAAAAATTTTGACTCACAGAGAAAAAGGGAAGTAACACATCCCTGCAAAGAGGAAGTGCAAGGAGTGTGTGTGAGTGTAGGACTGAGAGAGAAGAGAAAAAGATAAAAGAAAAAGAGACTGCCATAAAAATGATGGCTTTATGCCTAAAAAGTAAAGTAAAGATCTGATTGATAATTACTGTTTAATCAATGTCTTATCAATGATAATCAATCTTTGGTCAAGTGGTGCAGTCAAAATGTAAAGATCCATGGTTTAATTTTAAGGCATTAATAGGTTTGTGTAAAATTGTAAAATCTGTGTGTAATTTTGATTGTTTAGTTAAAAGCAATAATGGGATTTTTTGTATTTCAATCAAATGTGAGTTTCCTGTATTTTTATTAGAGATAAGGATGATTTAGTTTTCTGAGAAGAGAATTAGAATCTGAAGCTAAAACACAGTG
>NW_018130354.1:0-1782 GCF_001952655.1 Monopterus albus
AGGCAACATTCTACAGGGGCTGGACAGAACAATATAACAGCTGATGGCAAAGGACTTTAATACTGAAATAATCACAATTAAAAACGCTGCCATACAAGTGGCCCAAATTAGGATGAATGCAATTTAGCAGCGTTTGTCGGCTTTCAAGGAGGTCTGGCAATCAACACTTTGATATGTCAGTTTTCAAAGGAACATTAGTCCAGCAGCAGAGCAGCAAAGAGGCAACAATCTGTGACCAGACTGCAGGCGCATTAGTCTGATCAGTCAGTAAAAACAGCCAGCAAAAACATATTCAGGAGTTACATATGTCATATAATATGTAATATACATTGTAATGATGTAAGACAAACCATATAATCAGGTAGAAAGCACAGTCGGTACCTTACCGACAACATACAGGACTTTTCTGTGAATAATTCAGTAATATAAGATGAGATAAGAAAATAAGAATTAAGCATGTTTTTGTCTGTCATAACCAATTCATTACAAGTAATATTAATTTCAAAACAAAAATCAAGGCTTACCATTGACAGTTAGTCTTTGTCACATCTGTGGCACAGCGCATCTGTGTGTATCCTGCAGCATTAATGAAGGCCAGAGGGAAGAATGCACTGTCAGAATTACAGGATTGAAAGCTTAGCAGCACTGAATATATGAGCTCTGTTGTCAGAAAAATCACACCCTGAAGACAAAAAAAACACAGACATCTGTAAAATGACAAAAATGCTTAGGCTTCTTGCATTTACATGGCTATGAATACTAGTGTGGCAATTAGGGAACAATTTTTTCCCTATCTTTAAGGCAACACATGAATGAGCACTCCTACCATGCAGCAACAAAATTCACAAAAATGTTGTTGATTAGTGGGAAATACTATGAGAACTGGTCAGTTCTGCTGACTGTTAGTCAACCTAACAGGGCTTAAAGCTTAAACCCTAAAGTGTTGAATTTTTGATTGAATACACTTGTTCAATTGTAGTACATGTTGTTGTACATACGTGTTTGTATGTCCTAAACTGTTCTTTGAGAGAGAGCCGGTGCTATTAGAAAGGCTTTAACCTCTCTTAATGAACGGGTCAGCAGGAGATAATAACATTTATCCAGCAGCTGATCATTTGCCCAGTAGTCTGGAAAAGACATTCACATGCAGAAGAAATTTCATTGTGCTGATTTTGAAAACTCTAATTCAGTATCTGGTTCAGACTTTGATAACACTGGAATTCGTAGAAAGATCTCAGATAGTACTGTAGAGTGAACTAAATGTGTTATCCAAAGTTCCAAAGAGCACAAACGCTTTCTTTTTTTTCTGCCAGGCACTGAACTATCTGTATGCATACATTCTGTGTGACAGTAATGCAGGGGCAGGCTTCCTACTGCACATTGCCCATTCAGATGATGAGGAATACCATTAAAACATCAGAATTACACATGATCAACTTTGACCTCAAATGTGTGTCATATTATTCTAACCTCTGCTTCTGGCCTTGGCAGAGGCAGAGCTTTGATTGAAATGCCAGATCTATGTAGGAAATATCAATAGAAAGAAAAAAACAAGAAAGACAGGAAAAAGAGAGCGGTCATAACAGTCATCAGGAGCCGTCCTTCCTGTTATGCATTTTGAGGGTTCTCAATTCTCATCATGCTGCACAAATTATCTACAGGGTCTGAATGGTTTCCACAAAGGCCATGGCAACAGTGTTACTAGGCAAGGGTGGGTTCCTTCCAAGCTATCAGATAAGGTAAATGGTGTGGGAACAGATGGGATCAGAACATGTATTCCTG
>NW_018130355.1:0-1781 GCF_001952655.1 Monopterus albus
TGATAACTATCCCATCGTTCACTAGTGAACCGTTTACTTAATATTTTGGAGCCCATTTAAAGAACAGAATTAAACAGCCAGGTGTGACTTCATGAGTTAGCCCAGAGCTAAGTATTAGCATCTAATATGTTTATTTTTGAAAGGAACCTGGACTAATTGGTGGTGTGTAGTAAAATAATATTAAGAGAAATACTCATTAATAATCTGCGGGTGAACATGGCAGCCCAAACTGAGGTATAGGGTTTTCAAAACAAATGCATGAAATGTGTAGTTGAAATTCTACAAAAGCAGGTCTGTCTGTATAATGCATTTCGGAAGATATCACAGTCTTACGTTTAGCAGGTCAAAGCGAGCATTCAATCCTGGACTGCTTCCCAACATCAAGGAGGTAAAACTGAATCTACACTTTCACTCATCACTACAGTTTGAAAATCATAAAGAAGTTGGTCTTTCTATGCAGGTTTCTTCTTTTAAATAACACACCTGCTTACCTTGCTAAATCGGTGGCAACAACAAAGCAAATCGGTGAAAAACAAAAAAAGAACTGACACGAAAATCAGTCTGTCTTTGACAGATCCTCGATGGCTTCATCTCCATAACACTGGCACCAATGCGAAAAAGGAAGTTCTTAAGTTAAACTGAGGCAAATTAGTGAAAAGCCTCGTAGTGAGCGTGTTAAAAATCACTGCAGCAGCAGCCGTCCTTTGTTCCTCCTGCTGTGGGCCTGCTGTCCTGACCGGCGCATGGTCGCTAGGTGGCGCTCGTGCACCATCAAAACCCTCCAGGTTTCCCAACTTGACCGCGCTGACGTCACGTCAGTCTGGAGCATCAAGGCCACTTCCACCCCGCTATTGGTCTGAAAATCACATGACATGGCTCCTAGCGTCCATAATTATGTTACTGATATTTTTGCACCCAACTCCGAAAGATGTCAGCATCCTACTGTCCTTATTCTCCTGGAGAAATCCCGTAGTTCAGACCAGTGGAACACACCAAAGATTACTGTGTTGCCAAGTTCCACAATGTCATGCCCGAATAACATAGCGCCCGGTAACTTCCTGATGGATTCCTTAATGGGAGGATCATCTTCCTTCAGTGGTGAGAGTTATTCCAACAGCCCTGGAATGTACATCCACACATCTGCAGAGTACGGATATCCAGTGATGAGAAACACTGGGAAGGCTGGATCGTCATCACTCGCCAAAAGAAACGAGGTTCCTGTGGGCGGTGTGTCGCTCAGCGACTTCCAGGATGCGCCCTACCTGGCAACACAGCTGGCCAAATGGACCCCAGGCTCCAAAACCAGCAGGGACGAACAACCTGTTGCCCAGTGTTTACAACCCTGCTTGTTTCCAGCGGGCAACGTCAAAGAGGAGGCGTTTTGTTGCCTCTATCAGGATGACAGCAATAAGAGAAAGCAGACAACAGAGTCAGCCACTTATATCCGGCTTGGGGACAATAGCTGCCGCCCAGAGCAATCTGCCGCCTCGTCCAGCGGCTGTTTCCAGGTGTACATCGGAGAGAGGCCGCAGCAGGACGACCAGCAGCCCCCCTCCGGCTTCTCTCTGACCCACTTGGCTACATCTGTTGCGTCGGCAGCAGAATCAACAATAAGCTGCAGCAAGTCGGCGCAGGAGGCAGCGAGAGAGGTTTCAAAGACAGATGAGAGTCAGGGCAGGAAGGAAGCAAAAGACAAGGGTGACAGCTATTCAGATAACTCGGACGGGGAAATAAAAGGTATACTGCTACCCCCTGCTTCTCCCCAACACACACGTACACAT
>NW_018130356.1:0-1780 GCF_001952655.1 Monopterus albus
AGACACAACAGCCCTTTTCAGGGCCACGACCAGGTCCATTAAGAACAGTTTCCTGACAGTCTTTTCTCCTTCTCCTCTGAGTATGCACTGTCTGTTTACACACATGCTTCCCCAGCATACAGCTCTCCCCTCACACAGGCTGTGCCATGGGATTCGCTGAACACAATAAATTTTCTCCCAGTTGTCACGCCTAACAAAGCTTTCTCCACAACGGTGGACTTAGATGTACTGCCATTGTCCCTCTGTGGTCTCCCCACCTCCCACTCACTGGTGCGTGAGTGGTGATTTTTCTCCCACACGTGATGCGAACACCTTTCACTGAAAACAGTGTTCCTCTTGGCCCTGACGTTGGCTAAGCGAGTCGGCGATCTGTGTGTGCTCTCGGTGCTCGCATGTCTCTCTATCCATGAAGACAGTAGCTCAGTCATTTTGAGACTGAACCCTGTGTACATGCCAAAAATAATAACACCTCCTTTTCGATCCAGAGCCATCTCCCTGGATGGTTTCCTTTCTCCCCCACACAGAGATACTGTAGGTCAGAGATAGAGCTCCACGCCCTCTGTCCACTGTGCGTACTGTCCCATTATGTGGCCCGCACGGCATCTGTCAGACAAACACAGCAGTTGTTTGTGCATTACTTAAAGCACTCTCTTGGGAGGCCCCTGACAAAACAGTTGCCGTCGCGGTTTGTGTGAAGCCAGCATTCAGGCAGACGTGTCAGCTGGGAGGGATCCTCCACCTGGCATCAGAGCTCACTCCACAAGAGCTATTTCATCCTCCACAGCACTCCTCAGGGGGGTGGCTGTGGAGGACATTTGCACAGCAGCCTCCTGGGCCTCCCCATGTCCTTTCACTTGCTTCTATCATATCAAAGGTGACTAGACAGAAGAATGTAAAAGCCTTTGTCAGTATTACACTTTTGCACACAGTGTATCAGCGAAAACTCGATTCCCTTTCACTGTTAGATCAGATAAGTTGAATTTACTTAAAAAATTTCAGGAAACTGTTTACCTTAAGTCATGTGTGGTAACTTGTGTGAACCTAACTTGAGGGGCTAGACTTGTTATTTTAAGTTCTTTAATAGGATCAATTTCTTTGCTTTATTTTTTCACTTAAAAATTTAATTTCAGTGCAAAAAATTCCAAGTTGATTCAAATTAACTTGTAACATTAATTGCTTTACTTAATCAAGGTAAAACCTCACTAAGTCAGTTTTTCATTTAACATAAAAAATTTAGCTCCGCATCTAATGGAATTACTGTGTATTAATATCAGTACAAAGACACATACAAGGCTTTGCCCATGTGCCCTTGTAAGGGGTAGGAACTGAATTCAGTACTAACCTTCATTATGGTTTCCATTGTTTTCATTTCTGTGAAAAGAAACAACTATGACTTTATTTAATATAGCCTAAATTACAAACTCCAAAGGAGTCCACCGTGAATGGTCTCCTCAAAATACAAAGAAGAATTTCTGAAGTGTTTAACTCTCCAACAATGCATGCTGGGAAGTATGCTAAATTTGTTTCTTAACAGTTCATTCATTCAACTTATCTGTTTAGTGGTCTGAAAAAAGACATTTTCAGTTAGATTAACATGAAATGACAATCGTGTCAGTCATCATGTTTTCCAGTGCACAGTCCACCAGAAGTCTTGAGTGAAAATGTAATCTTGAGTTCTGAAGCCCCCCTCCTCCTGGAGCGCATGGTGCCCAGACCTGTTCAACTTAACATACTAAGTTAAAACATAAAAGAGTAATTAATGATCAATCAAAGGTTTAAT
>NW_018130357.1:0-1778 GCF_001952655.1 Monopterus albus
CAGGTGCTGTGCTCCAGAGGAATCCAGCATAGAATTAAATGCACACACACAGTCAGGCATGTCCTTGGATCAAGTTAGTGTAATGCATAGTTGTATTAGAGTGATGATTCTCATAGTAACAATAGCAGGAAAAGCTAATGAGCCAGATATATTAATGATGGTTCCTTTACATTTAGACAGTAAGTAAGCCATGCAATTGCACACAACACCAAGGCCCTGGCACTGGCCAACCTAAATGGAACACAGCCATCATTAATACTGTTAGATGCACTTGTGTCTGATATGAGTAGAGTAGAGGTGCCAAAAGCAACACAATACTGACAGATAATTCTACTGTAGGTATTTGGTGAATACACTAAATTCTACAATACATCCTTATGCATTTTGACACACAATTTATGTCTGCTGTTACATAAATGCATATTTTATTAAAATAATAATCATCTGTGTGGGTGTTGAAAATTTGTCTTTGATGACATATATGTCGTATTTTGCGGCCATGAGAAATAATTAATTTGACTCATATGGTAGCCCTTTAGTTTTCCTTGAAGGCTGTCAAAGCACATCCATAGTGTTGTGCAAAATTAAGGTGATTAAGTGAAAAAGTGAGTAGGAGCTGAAGTGACTCAGACTTAACAAGTGTCTCTCCTGCTGTTCTCTTCCAGACGACCGGCCTGGTTGGCCTGGCAGTGTCCCACAGTCCACATGAGGTGAGCGGCTGACAGTGAACGCACCACGCAGCTCCCCCTGCCATCTTGTTGTTGGCGCGCTGTAGTGCAGAGCGTGATCATGCCTCAGACTTGATGCATAGTTTTTAAAGTCACAAATTCATGTGCATAATCCCAGTGGTTAACATCCTGGGGGAGTCGGGGTGTTTCTCCCACTAACTCATCCACTCCTCTCTCAGCGTCTGAAGCTTCTCTACACTAAGATCCTGGCATCACTGCAGACCATGCCACAGGATGCTGCCTACAGGAAGTACACGGAGCAGCTGGTCTCTGAGAGGTTCAACCATGTCCAAACAGTCAGTACCACATGTGGTTTCAATAAAGCTGGTCATGCTGGGTCAGTTTTGAGTACTGAAGGTGTCTATCTCACATAGGAGCCTGATGTTGAAAAGCTGGAGAAGAAAATAAACTCTGGTCAGATTGAAGAAGTCATTTTCCAGGTAGGTCACTGTTACCCTGTTGATTTCACCAAGTGCTGTCAGTCACCCTGTTAAGGTGACCTCTCTGTGTTCCTAGTCTGCCCCAGTGGCTGCTGATAGCTGCAAATGTTTGTGTGTGGGATTTTAGAACCTGTAGTTCATGTTTCAAGTTTTGGCTCAGAGCCACTGATCTGTCTGTACAATGTTGCTGTCTGTCCCGCCACCATTTTACCCAGATCTGGCCAGTTTCATAGTTTTTCTGCTATTTTAACACATCCTGCAGTCTATATTAGAAGGCCTTCTGTTGTTTTCTGGTGGCCATTTGGATCATTTTTCTCTGTGAGTGTTAAGCCATTCAATTGGTGCTATTTTTGGATGATCAGTCTAAAATTACATGATGCTTGTGCATTGTCTTTGTTGGTTTCAGTAATGTTGGTCTATTTCCAGATGTGGTAGGACCATGTTACACCTCATTCTGTATTCTTGTTGTTGCATGACTTCACCTTGTAGCTGCTTGCTGAACTGGTCTGTTATCCACTGACTGTGTGAGTGCTTTATTTTCCAAAGCTGAGGAGATAGTCATATCAAAGTATTATATAATATCTAATGCAGCGTGTTCTTTCATGAAGAA
>NW_018130358.1:0-1777 GCF_001952655.1 Monopterus albus
AGCCTGGCCACCCTGTCCAAAAATTTCAAGTTCTACACTTTTGACAACAGACTTTATTGTGCTAACATGTCACAACGACACCTGCCATATGACTTATACAGAGACTCACTCTAATCCGGGGAGGTGTAGATGTTAAACACTAACAAAATACTTATTCGTGATAAAGACAAAGCAACATATCGTGACCTGTGCCTTTATAGGCTGCAACCAGTTCTGTTACACATTCATGCTACATGCTTTACTCAACCACAGGGCCATCACCTACAAGTTCATGCTAATTCAAAGAAAACATAATTAAAATTTTATGCACAGTGTTCGCTTCTGCAGTCTCAAAGGCTAATTCTGCTCACTGTGAAGAGCTCTCCTCAGGGAGAGTTTAACACCCTGGCCGCTTTTCAGTGAACTCCACATCTTCTCTTTTTCCCTGTGTCTCGCTATTGTTCTCTTCAAATAATAATCTTGCTTTTTCTTTGTTCAAGCCCCATGCCTTCCCCTCCTCTCCATACCTTTATGCCTTCTACTATATTTTCATCAGCAGCAGCTTTTCTGTCAGACATTGTATAGAATTGGGTTATATAAATAAATCTGACTTCACTCAGACATCCCAGTTTTAGATTATGAAAGCAATCTGTTCATGTTCCTGCCTCAAGCAAAAGATAACATTAACCATAAGATATTTTTTTTGAGAATAGAAACAAATAAACACACATATTATATGTTGATGTGGGGATCTGGGATATTTCTTATCATAGTAATGTTTATCCAGTCATACATGCTTATGTTATTTGTCATTGTGTTATAGCTGTAGGCTCCTCAGAGTAGAACATTGCTGCATCTTCTTTACACTCGCCATGCTACATGTATAGAGTTATGAAGATGGATGGCATCTGATGTATTTACTGTATGACCCCTGCAGCTCTCATCCAAGACAACAATACTAAGCCATCAGAAATCAGATTTAAAGCTAGCATGTATAGAATTTGATTTGCTCTTTCAGCCACTGTGTTTAGATTTTTAGGCTGAAACAAAGTACAAAATGTTTCCAATTCAACACACATCACCAAAAAACAGTAAGCTATCATGTTAGCAGAGTGGAAACAGGAGTGTTTATATAACCTTTCTCTGAGTATATGTAAGCACATTGCCAAACTATGATATAAACAGCAGCTCGGACAAAAGGTTTGACAGCCTGAGTTATGAGGACAATCTTGAATAATTCATTATGAAACTGAGTTAGAAAGAACAGACCCTGACATTCATTCCACTGACATCATTAAAGTCCATACATAAATGAATCTGGAAGACCCGAGCACTCACTTTGACAAATGTGAACAATACAGGACGCGAGAGCCGGCGAGCATTGATTGAATGAGAATGATAGAATAGGAGAGAGCGATAGGGAAAGTGAGACTGCATAAAGATGAACTCTCGACACTGAAATTTAATAATTCATGCATTAATAAAGCACGTCCAGTGTAAATGTTCTTGCAAAACCCCATCAAAGTCCCACTCAGACACTTTGAGTGCAGGAGGCTCATGGGAAGTTTCCTCTGAAGCAGTTATGAATCATGACAATAAAGTTCACAAAGCCCTGCAACAGATGGTGTGTTTAAAGTGATATACTGGTCATTATGAATACACATTAACACAAACCTATTACATTTATACATCTGATAATATTTCTCTGAGGCGAAGATAATCTCATTGGTCCAGGAAAACCTCAGTGGGCGGAGCTTAGCAGACATGCTTGTTAATCAGCAGCAGCAAAGATCAATAT
>NW_018130359.1:0-1776 GCF_001952655.1 Monopterus albus
AAGGTAAACATTTTCTGAATGATTCTGCGATTATACCGTTAGTCATTGCAAAAGTGCAATGTGAAACAACAGCAGCGCAGACATATAATCTGTTGACAAATCTGTTTATGTACCTGATTATCTGCCAACTCAGGTACAAAACATCATTTAACTCATCGTGTGTTTTATTGTTGATGTAAGTCTAGAAAATTATATAAAAACTGGGAGGCAATGAGGAAATATAAGTAACACAGTAAAAAAAATTACTAATGGTTCTATGGTGGCAAAAAAGTCCTTAAAACAATATATAATTCACTGTTTTTATCTGTGAGGCATAGGAGACACAAGACCCCACAGGGGACCCATGGGATCTCATTCGGGGTATTTGGGGAGCATGGGGCACCAGGGCTGTTGGTACGAGCCATGCAGTCCTGGTATAACCAGAGTGAGTTGTGTGCATATACTCAGCAAGAAGTCAAACATGTTCCCAATTGGTGTTGGCCTTTGTCAGGATTGTCCGTTGTCACCAGTGCTGTTTGTGATTTTCATAAACAAGATCTGATGGTGCAGTGGTTGGTGCTGTCTCCTCACAGCAAGAAGGTTACAGGTTTGAGCCTGGGCCAGTCCAGGTCCTCTTGGTGTGTAGTTTGCATGTTCTCCCTGTGTCTACATGGGTTTCCTCCAGGCACTCCGGCTTCCTCCTAAAGACAAGCAGCTTAGGTTGATTGGCAACTCTGAGTGGGAGTGTGTGTGATTGTCTGTCTACATGTCAGCCCTGTGATACGGCCTGTCCAGGGTTGACCCCACCTTTCACCCAATGTCACCTGGGATTGGCTCCAGCTATCCTATTCATTAAAAACATAATGGATAATGGATGGTGGATGAACAGGATCTCAAGGTGCAGCTGGGGGAGGAAAGTGTCTGGTTTGGGGACCTCAGCTTTGCATCTCTGCTATTTGTCGATGATGTGGTTTGTTGTCTTCATCAGATCGTGACCTCCAACATGCACTGGGGTGGTTTGAGAGTTAGTTAGTCTGAAGCCATGTTGCTCTGCTGGAAAACTGTGGATTACTCCCTCCGGGTTGGGAGTGAGTTGCTGCCCCAAGTGAAGGAGTTTAAGTATCTTGGTCTTGTTCAGGATTGAGGGTAAATTAGAGTGTGAGATTGACAGGCAGATAGCGGCAGCATCAGCGCTAATGCAGATGTTGTACCAGACCATCATGGTTAAGGAGTTGAGGCGAAAGGCAAAGCTCTCAATTTACCAGTCAGTCTATACTCCAACCCTCCAAGCTGTAGGAAGTGACTGAAAGAATAAGATTGTGAATACAAGTGGTAAAAATGAGTTTCTTTCACAGGGTGGCCGGACATAGCCTTAAAGACAGGGTGCGGAGCTCGGACATCCGGAATGAACTCGGAGAAGAGCCTCTGCTTCTTTACATGGAAAGGAGCCAGTTAAGGTAGTTTGGGCATCTTATCATGATGCCTCCCTTTAGAGGTCTTCTGGGCACATCCAATCTAGACCCCGGGGCAGACCCAGAACCCGTAGGGAGATTATATATCTCACCTGGCCTGGGAACACCTTAGAATCCAGCCAGAGGAGCTGGAACACGTCACCGGGGAGAGGGATGTCTGGACTACCTATCTGATTCTGGTATCACCACGACCCCACCCTGGATAAGTGGGAGATAATGGATGGATGAACAGATGTTTTTATCTTGTTTATCAGAAGCAAATAACACCAAATGATAATGAAGTGATACTTCCACCGCAGACAGTGATGGCGGTCGTGGTTACTCG
>NW_018130360.1:0-1776 GCF_001952655.1 Monopterus albus
GTTTCTTGGACGATATGCTGACTAAATCAACACATTTCGGTCTAATGCTGCTTTGCTGCCATGTAAATACAGTAATCTCAAAACCTTCTGGCTCCTCAGAATCTTATTTCATGGATTTCCTTGTTAAACATTTAGAGATCACCTGGAAATGACCTCATTAAACTTAGTAATAAATTATAAACGGATGAATCAGACACAAGGCAAACTCATTACTGCTTGACTGAAGTGTCTGTAAGAGGCAAGAATGATCACATCTGTAATGTAATCAGAGGGATTACACCGTGACACCACTCAATCTTCCCTGATAGTTTAACACCTACAGTACACTTCCCTGCCCTTTGGCTACTGTTTAAACAATCAGCAGGTGACTGATCTGGCACATTCCACTGCTATTTTTAATGCAACTGCTTTTTCAAATGCACCAGGATGCAAAGTCTCGCCAAGCCTTTCCTCTAACATCAGCGTGTTTGCTTTGCTGCTACCAGTAAACACGTTGAATTCTTTCTCTCCCAGGTCTCTGCGGTGCGGGACAGACACCCTCCTCCAGATTCCTAACATGCTCTGGTTACACTCTCACAATTAGAATTTAACGCTTCCGGCTCCCTGAAACCTGCCAGAGCCTCATTATATGCAGACTCACGATCCAGGGGTGACGTATATAGAAATGATTCACAGTGTGTTTTTAAGTAGTTTTAAATATTAATTTTTGCTTCCTGTGTCAGAGAATGTACACAGAATACATATGGACACAAATTAAATCAAACTTGCTCCTGAAACTCTGTTGAAACTAAAAGCTGAAACAATTAGTCAAATAATGGAAATATTCTTCAACTATTTTGTTAAAGCAACATTGTCTTTTGGTATAAATTGATAAAACAAGCAACAGATTCAGTGATAAATAAAATAATCATCAGTTACAGCTGTGCTGAATAAGCCAATCAGGAAACAGAACAATTTCCCTGTTTAAGTCATATCTGTGGGAGCACCTGTGCAAACATACACTTACATAAACACAATCTGGACTCACCACACCAGGCTGAGGCGCACACCCTACAGAAGTGGCAGGACCCGCCTTCGCCACATCTGGTAAAACAGCATCAGACATGGCGCTCCTTTACCACGTTCACGCCGTCTTTGCTGGTTCTCTCTTACAACCACAGGGTTCAGAGCTGCCCGTGTCTGGTGCCAGGCAGCCAAACAGTTTCTCCACTTCCTTCTCCTTGACCAGCCCAAACCGAGATAGCACCTTTTATCTAAATTAACTTTTTCCTGACCTTCTAGGGAGTCTGTTTTCCACAGTAAAAACTCCTTTAGTCTGGCTGCAAAAGGGGGAAGATAATCACAGTTCCTTATTCTGCGGACCTTGACTTGTGGGAGGGTGTACACGCCGTTGTCTTGATTCATTTTTAACTTTGTGAGCTCAGGTCTGATGTTCACTTTGAAATAGCGGAAGGAGCTGCTCCTCAGGTGTAGCACAGCTCGTCACCGCTGTAATGTTTAGCAAAACAATCCCCACTTTCTCAGGATGTAAAAATACTCCAGGTTGTGCAGCTGTGTGATTCACTCAGCTCCTCTGTCTTCACTGATAAGATGCTGCACGATGCGTCAGTGGTTTGATTGAGCATTTCCTTAGAATCCAACGCTGAAGATAAAAAAATATTTCACTAGAAAACACAAGAGCTGATTGCACTTCAAGTCGGCTGTGTATTGTATCCGAGTTAAAACTACTTTCATGTTGCTGAATAAACTGGACCTGGTTTAAACAATTGTGAAGTT
>NW_018130361.1:0-1774 GCF_001952655.1 Monopterus albus
ACCCCGGGAGACAGTAGTTCAGTCAACCCAGTGTGCCCAGCTTCCCCAAGATCAGCGGACGAGACCGGCTCTGTTTTGTTTGTTATTTTTGGAGCATTAAATACGTTTTCTTTTCTACCTTGGTTCGAATCTGCATTTTTACTGGGTCCTAAACAACTCACACACAGCTTAACGTAACAGAACTGAAGGACCAATAACGGGAGCGTTAAGACTACCCAACAGTTTTTGACCAATTAGATAGTAGCACCTTTTCATACAAATATTGTATACCGATAAGTTGAGGTCAGTTTTTTTGTTTTATCCTAAACAGTGAAGATCCATGTGCACATGATAATTTTGATATGTTAATGCATAATACGTTTCAGACTGTGAAATATACTTTTATTAGTCCTCTCTATTCAATATAAAGAACACGCCTCACACATAATGAAAGAAAAAAAAGAGAAAGGATGTTACAAGTGGAATCTTGTATAGTTTAAGTGTTCCTAGGGTGTGGGTTATAAAGGATGCACCGACCGGGCGGGAGGTGTGGAAAACTGTTGTAGACATTTGGTGTTTTCAATAAAGTCTGGTTAAGCAACCACATATTGTTTTAACCTTCCGTTCTGTAGAGTGACGACACAGAACGAAACACCCATCTGTGTAGTGCGTCCATGCGAGGATGAGGACATGACAGTCGTTGACAAGACTGTCACTATGTACTGCGCTCTGACAAACATCTGCCCGAATGTGGTTGTGAAACACGGGTAGTTTTGTAATGCAAATTAATAATCACACATTGTGAACTCAAGGATTTTCATAATCAAAACAACTGGGTCTCATGGTTTTTCAAGATGCCTCTGTTCCCTCAGATATACTGTGCAGATGATCCTCTATTTGCTATTTTCATTATTTCTATGGGTGTTTACCTACTGGTTCTGTTTTATGTATGAAATGTGTGTTTTATTGTTAGACAAATTATAAAATATTATATCACACTATGTTCTTTTTTTGGCAAAAATGATTGTTTGTGGGTATTGCACAGCAGAAACATGAAATATCTTATTTTATGTCCTATCCGTGTCATATAATTCCGTGTGGGATGGGCCAATTAGTGGCATGGCATGTAATTAGAAAACCATTCATTCACTCCTTTGTGTCTACGTTTTTGTCAAAAGCGGACATATTTTTTCTGTCTGTTCTTTGTATCTATAGCTTGTACGCGTGCAAACGTATGAAGTGACACTCATGTTTAAAGGCTTCAAGTAGACACAGTAAACAACTGCAGCTGGATAAACTACGAACCTAAAGCTCTTAAACTATGCACAGTAAAATACACCGTGCAGGACATGGACATGCAGCGGGCTGTTTACATCTTAGCTGAAGTAAGTGGCTCAACCAAACTAGCCACGGTAAATGCTGCCCCGACATTCCACTGTGTAAGTCACAGGATCAGCCATGGCTGCTGGACCCAGTACCAGACGGGGAAGTTCCTTTGCTACGAATGAACAGTACGAGTTGTGTTTATACAGTACTCATCTGTGACGACCCCCGTTCAGTGTGTGTTTGTCTAGTATGTGTTTCAGGTGTGCATTTTCCTTATGTCTATTGGTGCATGTGGGCGTGTCTGCTTCTTTTTCAGGTCTACTGATCGCTGAGGTCTGGCCTCTGAAAATACTTGAAACTGAAGCCCACATGGCCTTCAAGTTATGAAATGTATGGCCTTTTAAAAAGGATTGGTTCTGGCACCTGTTAGAAATTAACAAATCAATGTGTTAGACTTTAATGTATTAGT
>NW_018130362.1:0-1773 GCF_001952655.1 Monopterus albus
CTGTGATAGACTAGCAACCTGTCCAGAATATACCCCATCTCATGCCCAGTGTCAGCTGGGATTGGTTCCAGCCCCACTGTGACCCTCTTCAAGAAAAGGGGAATAGATAATGGATGGACTTTGGAAGCTGGCAGCCAAGTCAATGTAACACTGTGGCACTGCTCCTAATGTTTGGAAGTATTTGACAGTCTCATGATCCCCCATTACTGTAAAAAAAAAGGTAATCATAGAGTCAATGGCAATGCCATCATTCCCCTTCTTAATCCACTCTTGTCTAAGATAAAACTACATCTTTTAAAATAATAATTCAAGTCAATCAGTACCTTTCTAAAGTAGTTTCAAAGTTTCAGCAAAAACTAAACACTATCAAGGGAGGATTTATTATGGGATTGTAGCATTAGACTGCATTAGTTTTAGGCGTACCTAATGAGCTGGTATATTTATACTGTATGTATGTTGTCTTTGTATCTATGGATTGCATGTGCAACTGTATAAATGTTGGCTATGTATTCATCTAACCACACACACACACACACACACACACACACACTACACTACACTTGTAGTGATTTAAAAAAGAATTGTAGGTATTAATAAAAAAAAGCAGAACTCAAGTGTTTATTTTAACATAAATGAACGGAGAGCAGCAACACATGTGCAGCCACATGACGGAAAATTACACTAAATCAAATAAAAGATTTTCACTTCATTTAAAAGTAGGTTATAATGAGAATAACTGGAAAATTGTTCATTGCTTTCACATTTACAGGACATTTTATTCCATGGATGGATAAGTAATGAATAAGTGACAAATCATCATTTTAAGGTATGGGCATAATGTCTGGGTTTTATTTTGGTTGCTTTTCAAAATTATATGTAATGAATTGCATTCAGTGGTCCTGTTTCACATTCTTTCCTGAACATGGATAAACAAATATTCAGTAAGTAAAAAAAAAACACATAATAAAAAAAAATAACAGTGGTGTAGATGTTGATATGGTCCATGTAGTTTCAAAAACCATGAAATGCCGGAGTGCAAGGATACATTTTACATATATTTGTGCAGTGCAGCTTAAGGAACCCTTCATTTTTGACTGAAAGCAGTTAGAGTCCAGAATCTCGTCTTTGGACAAAAAGAAGGTCAAGCTTATGAGAACAGTGACCCGATTATAGTAGACATAGAAAACAGCATGTGGACCCTCAGGAGATAGCTACCATTAGTCTAATACTAGATCTTATGTTGTGCTCACAAACACAGTGGGTTGTCTATTTTGTCAAGCTGACAGTAACAAGGGATGATGCAGTAGAGAGGAAAAGGTTTAACATGGCTCCACTCTGATCTTTTCACAGATGTGTGAACAAGCCAAATAATTTTTTTTTTTCCATCTGTGGCCCTAGATCTGATTTATATGCAATCCCTGATTATGCAGCCACTGTTCAGGATTCATGTGAGTTTTTTTTTTTTTTTTTTCATTTTTGTTCCCATCGACTCACCTGTCTGCACAAAAACATATCGCCTGTTTTCATTAATCAGTGTAGGCCTGTCACAGACCAGATAAGCACAGAGGAGAGCAACAGTAACAAAGGTCAGCTGAGAGAAGAGGAACTTTCAAACTTGTTGAACATTTACAGAGAAACATTTGCTCATGCCAAACTGTAAGGAACAAATTGTATCATAACCAAGCAGGTTTCTGAGGGAATTGTGTGACCATTGCACACAACTTTGTTATTCTTGTATGCGTGTGCCTCACATTTGATTTGATTTGATTTGAT
>NW_018130363.1:0-1773 GCF_001952655.1 Monopterus albus
CTTGGATAAATTCCACATGTGATAACATGCAACAGGGAAAGTTTTGCTGTTTCGTTAATGTGGGTGGTTAACTATACAAAAGGCTAATTAAAACATTTTTCCACAAGTGTATCACACTGGACAATAGGTTCATTGTGAGAATTCGTTGTGGAGTTAACGTGCCTTGTACAGCAGTGTAATGGGCCCGGGTGGAAAATAGGTTTAGTGGGAAAATTGCATCAGTTAGGGTGATTGACTGTCCTGGTGAGATAAGACGGTGGAATTGATTGGGAATTAACCCCCAGAAATTGCGCGCAGCAGGAAGTAGACTGCTGTAGAAGCCTCGCTTTTTGATCAATTTCCACCGGGCCAAGAGTCTCTCATAAATGGACAGCGTCACGTGTGGCATATTAATTTTTCATTATGGCTGATTGTGATGTGATTCAGGACTGGAAAAATTGCAAATCGGGCACACTGGGTGCTATCTTGTACCAATTGTTGAACAAATGGCTTCGATGGCGTAATTGCAGGATCTGGGGCACAGACTGCCCCGCGCAGTGAGGAGCCAGGCACTTCCAGTCAGGGTAGTGCAGTTGGTTCAGATGTTATGAAGAATCTGCTAAAAGCGTGTAATCTTTTGGTAAAAACTCAGACTTCCAGTTGTTGTACTGATTCTGCTAAAGGGAAGAAAAAGCATGGTTGTCTGAAAGTGTCTGAAAGTGAAAGCTCAAGTGATGACTGTAGTGAGAGAAAATATCCCTATACTGCCTCTTTAAGATACAGGCGCAGACATAGAGATAATATACATGCATGTTTGGAGAAACCTGCAGCTCAAATGCCACTACTCCAAACTGACACACCACAGGGCAGCGTTTCTGTGACGTACACATGTTTTCTCTCCAAGATACGTCACTAATTAAAAGCCAGCTTCCACCATTAGAGAAGGGCGGGGCCCCATGGATCAAGGCATTTTTGAGTGCATGCGCAAATTGACAAATTGCAGATAGGAAGGCCCACAGTTGCTTTTCTAGGACGCATGGTGTCAGCATCGGGACTGCACATAGCTGAGACTCAAAAGACAGACATTCTCTGTCATTCTAAGCCCACTACAGTCAGAGAAATTAAGACATTTTTGGGACTGATTAACTTCAGTAAGAATTTTGTACCTGATTTTGCCAACCTGGTGGCACCTCTCCGTGCCATGTTGACAGAAGCGGGTTACAAGAACTACGGTTCTGCTCTAGTGTGGACCACACAAGCAGAAAAGGCTTTTGTGGACATCAAACAAGCTTTGTCACACGCATGTAGTTTACATGCACCTGACTACTCTCAAGCTTTCCACCTAGATGTTGATGAAAAGGACGGCATTGTAAATGCAGTCCAGTTTCAGAGAGGAGATGACAGTAGAAGTCACAATCGAAAGGTGTTGATGTATTATAGCTCTAAGCTAGATAACTTGTGTGAGAGATGTTGCGGCAATTGGCCGAGCAATATTGAAAACTGCACACATCACAATGGGCTATCAGACGGTCGTACACACAACGCACGCGGTAAAAGCATTTTTGGACTCTAAAGCATTTACACTGTCTGCACAAAGGACCCAAAACTTACAGCAGTTACTGAACCAAGCTCACATACACTTCACAAGTGAAGAAACAAACATGGCCATGCAGATGGTCACAGACCAGGACCATGACTGTGTGAGGAGAACAGACATTGAAATGAGATTACATGAAAACCTGCATAAGGAATAGCTACCTAATGTATAGGTAAACCTGTACTGTGATGGACACA
>NW_018130364.1:0-1772 GCF_001952655.1 Monopterus albus
TTTTTTTACATTTAAAGAAAATTATTTAGTTGTTCGCAGACTGTCTGTTCAGTGTTTATTGATAGATTATTTAGTTAGTGTCTTTGTCCATCCCCTGTGTGTTATTGGTTTGGCCAGCCAGTATATATGTTCCCCTATTTGTTAGCTTAGTTGTTTTTTGTAGTAATGTGCAGTTCAGTTTGCTGTATTTTGAGTTTCCTTATCTTTTGTCGATCTGTTTTAGGATCCACTTTATTTGATATTGATGTTGTTTGCATGTTTTTCTTAATTTTTTGGGGTAAATAAAAAGCCCATCTTTTTTGGAACTTTAAAAACTCTGTCCTCTGCAATTCTATTATCATTATTAATTTTTATTTTATCTCTTTTCTTAAACCTGTATCTGAGTGACTTTATACCTGACTTTTAACTCGTCAGTACAAGGATAAAGTTGGTGTTATTCTATATTTTTCCTATTGTCAGCAAATCCCATGAAAAGACCAAAACCAACAGTCAGTGGCATTGTAGCTTATATCAAACAAGAGGAAAAAGAGCATTTGCTTGGGACTAGTTTCAGTTGCAGATTAACACACACTTGGCGAACCAAAGAATATTTACAACAGCAGTATAAGGTGCTTGGGATTGAGTCAAAATAAACTACAGTGTGTGGGTTCACGGCAATAAAGGAACACGCCACCCAGTGCAACACTGTGGCTCGCTGATGCTGTATGTTTTTAATACCTTTTGTACAAAGTGGTTTTATGGCACAGCACAGATGAATAAAATATATAAGGCTACACACACACTACTGCCTAGTAGCATCAGTCCATTGGTGGTTTTGTTCTTTTTATGGCATGTAGACATCATACAGTCCATTGAATACAGAAGCCTGCAAACTTACATTGTCAATGTCGAAGCACAGGTGTTCGCTGAGCATGTCAAACTCCCCAGGAGTCATCGGGGGCTCAGGAGACTGGCAAGGAGGTGGTGTGGTGCTTGCATTAGAGCTGCGATAACAGGGAAAGGGAGACAGTAAAGGTGACCGACTGCTTTTCACCAGTGGAAATGCATTTACTAAATAATTTTCCATTTTCTCATAACATGCTGTGGGTTGCACTGACTGCAGAAGAAATGTGCCATTATCAATATTTATTCCCCAGCTTTGGTCCGATAACTAAATGCCAGGGTAAAATTATGATAAAGAATTTACAAAAAAGTTACTTTAATACAAAGTGAGTTGAGTGAGGGCCTCATTTAATCTGCAAATGAACTCACCGCATCTCCGAGATGGGGATCAGGGTAGATGGTATGTATGGGTAAACTGGAAATTTAACAAAGATGTGAGCGAAGTCAGTGCTGTAGCTTACAGTCGAGTCAGCCAACTAACATTCAAAACATGCACTGAAAAAACATGAACTCTAAATGACAGAATGGCATTGCGCTCTTGCCTTTGTTAGGCTGATTGTTGTAAAGCCGTCCAAAGGCCTCGTTTTTGGGGATGTCAGGGTAGAGGAACTTGAGCGGGTTCTCTGGGACCACTCCGTCTGAGATCACTTTGTAGTCTCGTATGATGTCAGCAAATGGGAGAGCACTAAGCCGGTTTTTAGTGTATGGCTCCACAGAGTTGAACTTCACATCTCCTGTCAAGTATAACATTAGGTCAAGTAAAGGTGACAGCCCACCTGGAATATTTAACTGGAACTGATCTTTGACAAAAAGTCTGTAAAAATACTTTGTAATGATCAGTGTCTACTTAGGATCCCAATGTATGGGGTTTTCAACCAAAATAATTATTG
>NW_018130365.1:0-1772 GCF_001952655.1 Monopterus albus
AATAACAATCATTTTTAAAGGATTCTGACATTTCTGGAAATATTCTTGTTCACTTTACTGCTCTATTAAGAGCTCAATATGAAAATACTATTCTCAAGTTGCTACACTAAAGACAAAACAACTAGGAGACGGTTATCTTAGCTTGGCATAAGCCTGGAAACAGAGGGAAACAGCTCGCCTGTCAAATTTAACAAAATCCACCAACCAGTGCCTCTAAAGCTCACTGATTAACATATCTTTTTTTTTCCTGGCTGTAGCTTCACATTAACATATACATTCATATTTAGATCTGTGTGCTAAGCTAAGTCATCTCCTGGCTGTAGCTTCACATTTACATTTACATTCATATTTAGATAATAAGAACTGTATCAAACTTGATCAAATTCTCATCAAGAAAGTGAAAAAGTTTGTGTCACTAAATTTTGAATATTTTTAAGAAATAAAAGTATTGATTATATATCAGGTTAAATGAAACTAAGAAAAACCATTTTTTAGAAAGTATTTTCTGTAGTTTTATGAAAAGAAGTGACTGAATGTGCACTTCAGAATCAGAGCAGGGTCAATACAAAATCATAAACATTCTGGACTTAACATTTTCCATCTTCGTTGTTTGTTCAGGGTGATTCTGGTGGGCCATTGATGTGTAAGCTGGGTGGCTCTTGGTTCCAGGCAGCAGTGTTGACTGCTGACACTAACACCACTGGGCAAACACGAGCAGCTACAATGATGACCTTCACCAAACTGAACCATTTTGAGAGCTTCCTGGTTAAGACACTGGGGACATTTTTGTCTCCAACTTCCTCAGCTACAACGACCCAATCCACCAACATAACCACCAGCATAGCCACCAATCTAACCACCACCTTGACCACTCGTGGGGGCGCCCCTGCTCACGCTCCCTTCTTCTTCCATCTCTTTCTATTCTTCATTTGTCTCCGCCTCTTTATGTAGAAACCTCTAACCTCACTATTAATAGTGATTTAAAAATGAATGTAAATCACCTTGATTTTCAGAGAAAATATTGGATTACTTCTGCATTAATTAATCTATCAGTTGGTGACCACTTGTGATATAGACACAGTCAAGATAAGGTCAAGATAAGATAACATAAAATTTATTTGTCTGTACAGGTACAGCAGCAGTGAAATGATATTGCAACAACTACTGACTGTGCAAATGGAAAATAATTAAAAATTTAAAAGCAATTAAAATAAAATTAAAACATAAAAATAAAAATTGAACTATGCTTCATTGTATGAACAATAATAGAAACTATACATTCACAGAGATGAAAGATAGCTATAAATACAAAAAACAAGGCTTGAGTTGCAATGACAAACTAAGTACTCAAATTACTTTATTAAGTGTATGAGTTCAATAAAAACCTACAGTGAATAAATACCATACACATGTATATCACCGTGTGAGTAATGTTGTAAGCACTCAGTGTTCCTAAAGTAACATTTCGATTCATTTTCTCCACTAGACAATATTAGCTGACTGACTGTGAGACCTTTCCAGCACTGAAATTGACATGAAATTCTCCTGGTTCATATTAAATTCTAAGACTCAGGGTAAGGATAAGTTAATAAAACACACAAGACTGATCCACTAACAAAATCCCTACAGCCAACTTATACTGGGCAGACTTCAGGTTTCCAACCACGCCCTCTGCCTGTGCTACCATCTCTGTACATCTATGGCTGCGTTCACATTACAGGCCTCAGTGGTCATGTTAGGGTGATTTTCAAAGGGAGAACAGTTATGCACAC
>NW_018130366.1:0-1772 GCF_001952655.1 Monopterus albus
AATGAAAATAACAGTATGTGTTGGCTGCAGCAGTGTGATACAATACTCTGTGTTTGCCACATGATGGCAGCATTAACTGTGTAGAAAAAAAGTTGCAGGGAGAAGATGAACCTTTGCAGTTTGTTGGTGTCTCTGCTGCAAGTCAAGGCAAACAGGATTTTCTTTTTTTGTGCTTCAGAGAGGGAGATGTTGTATGTGTGCAAGAGTGATGCCCAGCCGTGGTCATCCTGAGCTCCAACTGAATACACCGTCTCTGCCACATCAGTGGGTAAGCTAGACAACACAGGCAGAGATATGCATATGACGAACACAGTGAAATACCAGAGTATCACTAGGAAATGCTGTTGGTTATGTGAATTATATCAGCAGTTGTTGAGCGCTAACAGTGTGTGTTGATTTAGACAGACTTTAGTGTTCCGTTGGACTGAAACCAGTCTTTGAAGCTCTGACGTGCACGCTCTATACAGGGAGGGTCATCCAGCTGACAAGCCAATGACAGGACCTTTGACCTCAGCCGTCGCTCTGACATGGAGCCGCTGTCGCTCCATGTCTGCTGGTCAATGACAGCACGGAAAAATCGCAGGATGTACATCTGTACAAAAACACACAGAGAAACATCATCTCACATTAATTTAGTTTCATGGTGATGCTGAACATCATGCAAACTGTGCAGTCCTGACTTCTTACTCCCAGACTGTGGGTTACGTCAAGCTCATTCCTTTTCTCAACCATATGGTAAAATGTCTCCAGATAGCCCAGTCCTTCGAGGAGAGGCACCGTGTGTGTCTCCAATCGCAGATAACCAATCAGGTCTAAGGCTTTATTGATCGGCAGATGACCTGCCCTTTAGAAAGAAAGACAGGAATATTTGAAAGGTTGGGTGCTGTTTCAGGTGAGATAATGAATGATGTTTTATTTATGTATAACTAGAGACATAAAGAAATAAAACTTTATAACTCATTCTTTCACACACACCCACAAACACACATCTATGCTTACGTGACCAATTGAAAGGCGTTGTGTATCAAGTGTGTCCTGTCTTTGTAGCTCAAAGCAGTGTGGTTTTCCCTCAGCACTTTGGCCATCTCATCCCAGCCACCATCCTCGTAATGAACCACATAATAGCCTGTCATGTCAGTGTTTACCTTTACCCAGCTGACTTCCTCTCCTATGTGTATACTGTCTAAAAGATGAAGCCGAAAACAGCATAATTAGAAAAGAAAGAAAGATTAAGATATGAATTATATTTAGTATATGCTTTCTTACCTGTCTGTGTGGTCATCAGGTGTCTGTGGATGGTGCTGGAAGCATCTGTCTTGTATGTCAGGGGGATATGCCAAAGGAAACTATATAAGAGGAGAGGGTATTTCAAAAACATGCAGCCTACAATTGATTATGAAGCTGGGAGTGCATGTGTGCTCACCCCTTTTGCAGTGTGGGCCAGAGAGGATCAGAAGGCAGGACTGTTCTCAAGAACCTGTCCTGTCTAAGCAGCAGACGAGGACCTTTTCTTGTCACAGTTACCAGAGGAATACCTTTCTGCAGAGTCCAAGTGTTCATCATGGCTGTCAGGTCCAGATGTTCCCCTGCAAACAGGTACTGTGGGAAACACATGTCACCACACAGCTTCACAAGGTCAGTTATAATCTTTGTAATTGGTAAGATGTCTGGATGTTTGTACGTTTACTAACTGCGTTCTTGGTAGCCTGGCCCCTGTTGTAACAGTGTTTTCCTGAGATGAAGTCCTCCTCTGAGCATGTCTGAAAAATAAA
>NW_018130367.1:0-1770 GCF_001952655.1 Monopterus albus
AGTAATGTTCATGCTAAATGCAGTTTTACAGAATAAGCATATTTCCACACAAATACACACTGCATCTGAACTGTAACATATGAATGGAATATTGAACAGTGTTACTTTGTAATTCATTCATTTGCAATTCACAAAAGGGTGTTTGCTGGACAGAATGTGTGTGTGTGCTAATTAATGATTGAGGAAGGTGATGAATGTGCCTCTTTCTTACTTTCACTGGCCCAATATCTCATTGCTATGCCTAACAGGCAACTCCAAAAGGGCCGAGAGAACGGACTCCTGTGTGAGTGAGTACGCATGTCTGAGTCAATGTGTGTGTAGGTGTGAATGCAGAGGTGATAATAAACATTCAAACAGTCCAGTCAGTGCTTCCCTAGGTAAACACTGGACCTTACGCAGGTGCTTCAGATAAACTCTCTCAAAAGACTCAATCATTAAACCAAATCTAAGGAGAAAGTCAACCCTGTGCCTAAACAGAAGATCACTTTATCTGTGTAACTGTGACAGACCTCTGTGTACATCCTAAGAAGTAAAACTAGGTTTTTAAGGTAAATTCAAAAGAGAAAGTGATGTTGAAGTTCGTTGCTGTAGAAGTGATTTTGATAATAAATGACAACAGTTTTTTTTCATTTCTAAAACTGTCATCACATACAGTATGTCAGCATTTGTGGGCAGTATTGCGAGGTTGAACAGTAAGTTATGATTGTATGTAACAGTATTTCATGACCAAATCACATGCAGCCCGAAACTGATGATTCTATAATGGCCTACCCCGACACAGTGCCCATTAAGGGTGTAATGGTGCGACTAGCTCACCATTCAGCATGATACATGATACAGGGCTTATGGATCGATACACTCATGATAATGATACAATAATTTCTTCTTAGGAATGTAAATTCATAAAAACTGTTTTCAAGCATTTTGCTTCTTATTCAAACATCTCCCTTATTCTGTATATTATTGTGTAATTTAGATAGTGTGGCTAATTGCGTAGCTAACATCAGTATCAACAATATACTGGTCCAGAAAAGAGATCTGGCCTAATGCCTCATATTTTTAATGTAATTAATACATGGGAGTCTTGACTTGACTTGATTGTGATCCAGTTGTCTGTTTCACAAAGAATACTGTCACATTTTTGAACTTTATATTGTTCCACGATGTTACACCCCTAGTGCTCATCTAAAAAAATATCATAAACCTGGCAAAACACATACCTAGAGTTTCAAGCAAAATAAAGTTGTTAAAGTGGTTCTTTGTATCAAAACCTGGGAACTGCACTACTTTGGTTTATGACCAAATACCATAAAACTAACGGCATTCCCATCATCCTTTACTGAAATTTTGTTTACCACTATTTTAAGTTACTATGCTCTTATATTATACCCATTAAACATCAGCCTGTTAGTGTTGGCATGCAGACATTATCATGAAGTGGCCACTCCTGCTTTCACAACCTCCTGATTATTCTGAGACTCCATGCCTTAACTCCAAATCCCACTTCTTTTTACAGGATCCTTTAAGCCAAAACATTATAATGAGTATCCGGAAGAGCTGTTAAGTTTGTGCCAACTAATAGGCCCATTACTTTCTGCCCCACGCTAAAGTTATGAATAATGTATTGGCCCCAAATAAATAGCATCCCTATTGGTGCCACCTCTTACTGAGGAAGTCTGGTCCAGAGAGGGAGTTCAGTGAGATGAGCAAGCAGAGGAGGAAAATGGGATTTGAGTATCAAGTAGGGACACATACACACACACACACACA
>NW_018130368.1:0-1769 GCF_001952655.1 Monopterus albus
GCTTTTAGCCTAGCATGGAGTCCCCAGCGCTTGCCTCACTTGCGTCTTCGTCTCCGGGTCGCTCTCCTGATTTCAGCCTGCTCGCTTGTGCCTGGTGCTCCGGCTTGTGCCTGGTGCTCCCGGGGCGGGGGCTCCCTGAGGGTGATGGTGGTTGTTGTCGTTGTTGTTGTTGCTGCGGGAGTGGACAATGAGTTGTAACTCCGGTGGTATGAAACCAGTAAATTGTGAGCTGGCGATATCCAGCAATGCCTGTCTGTTGTATGTTAGCAGTGCATGACATTTGTGCACTGCAGAAAAAGTAAAAAACACACAAAAAAGAAGAAAACGAAGAAAAAGCCGGCATTTGAGAGTGGAACGCACAAACATGTCTGCCTTGGTTAGCGCCATGTTACACCACACTCTATGTATTTTGCAGATGGAACATGAGCCAAAACATTATGACTACTTAAAGATGATGTGAGTGTTGGCCATTCTGTCTGATCTGAACTGACAGGAGAGTTACTGCGACACAAGTAGTACAAATTTTTAATCTTGTTTAGGGATGAATGTGTTGCAACATACAATACATAACACCCTGCAGGAGTAGACCTGCCAGAGTGTCCATGATAGTAATAATGTTTAATAAGTGTATGTGTATTTGTTACATTGTACAATATGCTTTACAAGAATGACTGTTTTATTTTCAATGCAACAGTGAAGAACTTAAGGTTTGTTTGTTTGTTTTTATTTATTTCCATGTATATCACCTTTAGGATTTAGTCTGGCAAACATCATCATGGTAAATTTTAGTTCTTCTCCTTGTGTTCTCGATCTCAGTGAATTTGTAAAGAAAACATCCTACTTCTAGTTGCAATTTCAAAGTGTTTTTATCTATACTTATGTAACAGTGTTGGAAATTGTGATTTTTATTTTTACTTGACTGACGTCTGTGAGCCACAAACATTGATAGACACTACATACAGTATCTTCTCTGGTAATATTACGTGAGCCCTGTTCACACAGTGAACCTGACAGTTACTACATGCAGTAGTAACGTATGAGCCAAAGAAAAACTACCTTCATATCAAATATAGTTTATTTGTTTGGTTTCATTGCAGCTTTAATAAACCATTATATAATCTAGACAAAAAAGTACATCAAAAAAGAGAAAATGTGTCATTGATTATTAAAGATTAGAAAGGGCTCTGTTTTCCTGCTGGTGAATTGCCAGTGTTAGGACATAAATGTTATCATAAACGTTAAATCTTTTTGTGTACAGATATCTGTGTAACACCAAACCTCTCTTAGATGTGTGTTAATTACTTCTCTACTTCTCCCATCCAGTGTATTACTTGTTTGTCAAGAGAGAAACCACCTGTTTCTTCAGGACACACAATCTCACACACAGTCAGAAATGAACTGCCATACAGATACAATTTTCACTGCAGAATACTCCTAAAACCACAATATCTTCATGAAAACTATAAATATGTGTGTTATTATGATATTGTGAAATACTATGCAAAGATACATGTTCTTTAAATGATTTACCACATTGGGCATCCTGCTTTATAGACAGGGCCTGCTGCAGGAAATGTGGTATTTTTACTTGAACCTGGTGAGGTATGCTTGTGGGCTCTGGTAGGCTGATGTGTTTTGATGCTTGTGGGCTTGGGGTAGTCCGGCTTCCTCCCACAGCCCAAAGACATGCAGCTTAGATTGCTTGGTGACTAAATTGCCCCTACGGGTGAGTGTGAGTGTGGGTTGTTGTTTGTCTACATGTCAGCCCT
>NW_018130369.1:0-1767 GCF_001952655.1 Monopterus albus
TGGTTTATGTGTAGAGATTTTTTTGTTCTCCAATTTTGACAGTTTGTTTTCTTGGCAATAGCTAGAGAAATGAGGAGTGGGTTTTTGTATTTGATTGGTAGGTGGCAATATTACTGAGCAGGCAGAGTGATAGAGAAGGAAGGATTCTAAAACCCAAGATGGAGAGTTTCTCTGTCACTGCTATCCAGAGGGAATGAACTGGTTGGCAGGTCCAAGTAGCATGAAAATTGTCAGGTTTGCCCGGCTGCACCTTCCTCTCTTCTCTCTTTCTCACTCTAGTCTGCTCCTTCTCACTGACTCTCTTGATTAACACACCTGTCCTGATTTTCTGACACTCTTCAGCTGCGCCTCCTTTGTCACGCTTTACCTTCACTCCCTTGCTGGTTCTTTCTATGTCGTTAGCCTCCCTTGCTTCACGTATTGTGCTATGTTTCTCCTGTTTCCTCATATGTTCTCAGTTCTAGCGTCTCCCGTCGTTTTACCTGGACCTCTCCTCTGGACCTTGGCTTCCTCAGCTCCACCAACCACCTTCACAGGTCGATGCACAGTCTCCTCATTCATTCACTCTCTGTTACTTCTCCAGTCAACCGGATCTCTACCTTGACCAGCCCAGGAGTGTCTCCTTCCCTCGCAGCCCAACCACATCACTCCATGGACAATAACCCCTCCACTACTGTTGGTCATCACCCGGTGATATTCCTTCATTCTATTTTTGTATATAAGTCTTGCACCTCTGTTAAACACTGTAAATAAAACCCACTTATTGCACCGAAGCCAGCCGCCTGGGTCTGTTTATTTTCTGCTCGCTCAGAATTGTGTCGAGCTGCCATAACAAAAATAATCATCAGTGCAACCTAGACTGCATTGTGAGCAGATGTCTGTCAGTGAAACCGATTTTGAACATTTTACCTTTGTAATATGGGTCCTGGTCTTGTATTGTATAAGTTGCAAGTTTACATTGCTGATATTGTTTTAAATTTCCGCCCATAAGTTGGAGCTGGGGATAGAGCTAAATCATTTTCCCATTTGGTTTTTGGTATTGTTATTGTTGAATCTGTATTTAATGAATTTATATAGCTTGGATATTATTTTCTTGGAATCTGTAATTTTCATAATCTCTTCAGTTAACTTGGAAGGCTGTAGTGAGTTACTGTTTACATTAATCTTTTACTTAATTATGGATTTTAGTTGTTTGTGCTAGAGGAATTGTTCTCTTCCAACTCTATACTGCTGGGCTAGTATGTTAAATGATATGAATGGGTTATTTTCAAATAGGCGATGAAGGTGAGTGATTCCTTTGTGTTGCCATGATAGGAAGTAGATCAGGTTGTTGTAGTAGAATATCAGGCTTGTGCCAAACTGGGGTGTATCTACTGTACATGGTGCAAGTGATGATTTTGTGATTTTGTTTGCTTTCCACCAGGTTGTCAGAGTTGAGATGATCATGATATTCTTACAGTAATTCATTTTCTTAATAGTGTTTGGTAGGAAGGGAAGGTCTGCAACCAAGTTATTTATGCAATAATTTTACTCTAATTCTGTCCACGCACTGTTATAGCTGTCCTAAATCCATTTCACTAAATACTGTAGCTGATTTGCCAAGAAGTAATATTGGAAATTTGGCGCTTCAAGTGATTTATAACCATTTAGCTGTAGGTGTTGTGGGGCGCATTGTAAATAGGTAGTTAATCTGTGGTAGAGTTTTCATTTTGATTGTAGCAATTTGGCCAATGGGTGAGAGCAGGGGCGTCACTAGACCACTTTTAC
>NW_018130370.1:0-1505 GCF_001952655.1 Monopterus albus
GGCGTAAGATGTGGCCTAGGTCGATGTTGTTACCAGCAACATCGACGCCGAGAGCGGGGACAGACCGCACCCAGCACCACCTCTGATTGTAACGGATGCTGGTCGTGAATGCCTCCCCGCTCAGGGAGGTTTTTTCATGCCTCCACGACCTGCATAGCGTCCGTGCTGGGACGGCAAATCGACGGTGAGCCTAGGCAGCGACACGCCGTGAATATCCCAAGTCAACGCGCCATGCCTGCACGACTGGTCATCGGGCAGGGGCCTGGCTAGGGCTGCGCAGACATAGCGGGAGGAGCTCCTAGAAGGCTCCACCGCCGCCCCTGACGCGCATCTCCGGCGCGCTCTGGCGGTTGCCCAAGGGAAGGATGCGGGCAGGTAAACGGTGGTGTCGGTCGCGTCTGCGACCCTGGTCTAGGGTCGCGCTCTGTCGAGTGAGCGAGAGGAGTGGCCCACTCACCCCCGCGACGCGAGCGAACTCGACAAGGGCGGCACTGAAGTGGGTGCGGTTAAGCACCCTCATGCCCTCTGACCTGCGAGTTTTCTACAAGGTTGTCGAAAACTCAACCCTCATAGACCCCTGCCGCGGCGTGGTCGCTGGGCAGGCTGCCCCTGCTGACCCTGCATCGCCCTCCTGGCGGCTCCGAGGGTTCCCAGGGCAGAGTCCACAGTCCTGTCTACCTGCGCATATATCGACCTGGCAAGGCTCATCGTCCACTCGGTGACGATGTCTGGCACCTCCAGGAGCTCGTCCCTCATGCTCTCCAGGAGCGACTCAATTCGCTCTCGAGCAGCTGCGCGTCGAGCTCTAAGTCCTCGCACTCCTTCTCCAAGCTCTCTGACCTGCTGCTCAAGCGCGAGATTGCGGCTCTCAGCAGCCTCTCTCTCCCGCCGAACGGACTCCAATCGCCGCTGCTCCTGCTCCACCTGCGCCTGGACCTCGTCGAGCGCCCTCTGGGCATCGACGTACTCCTGCTGGCTCAGGTGATTGAGCTGCCTGCGCCCGTGCTCCTCGGGGCTTAGCGTGAGCCCCACCCGCTCGGTGCCCAGGCGCTCCGACACGCCGCGCTCCAACCGTGGGTGGAACGAGTTCAGGAAAGACCTGGTCAGGATGCTCTTCGCGCTCAGCCTGCCGTCCTCGGTGACGGGCACGAACGAGTAGTGCAGGTGCGGCGTTGCCTCGTCCAGGTGCACCCAGGCGCCCACGGCGTTCTCGGATCCGAAGACCTCGTCCAGCGTGTCGGCGACCGCCTCGAAGAAGACCCGCTGGTCACCGTGGTAGTCGCGGGGCATCGTCACCACGCAGTCCACCACCCTCACCGCGTCCTTGCGCGGTCTGCGCTTCAGGCGCAGACCCTCGATGCGCTCGTGGACGAAGCCGAGCTGGTCGGCACGTTCGCGCAGGTCGTAGTTCTGCCACGAGCGCTCCGGGTCGACGTTCTCGCGCTCAAAGCCGCGAGCCGTGGCGAGCCGCTTGTAGTGCCCGAGCATGTTGCCCAGGGCGGCTG
>NW_018130370.1:1659-1763 GCF_001952655.1 Monopterus albus
CCCCCGCGCCCCCTCGGAGCCGCATCCACTTTTGCAAAAGTATAGCGGGTTATACTTTGCTCCGCAAAGACCCGCCAGGGGAGACCCCTGGACCCCCTCGCTCC
>NW_018130371.1:0-1761 GCF_001952655.1 Monopterus albus
CGAAGCTTTTTCACTGTGTGAACACAGACTATTGATGTCGTGACGACTCTGACAGTAGTAAACTGCTGCATCTTCAGCCTGGACTCCACTGATGGTCAGAGTGAAGTCAGAGTTTGATCCACTGCCTGTAAAACGATTTGGAATCCCTGATTCTCAAGTGCTTGCCTGGTAAATGAGGAGTTTAGGAGTTTCTCCATCTCTCTGTTGGTACCAGGCTAAAAGGTGATAGCTGCTAACAACATAAACATTCTGACTGGTCTTACATCTGATGGTGACGGAGGCTCCCAGAGCAGAGCTGACGGCTCCAGGCTGAGCCACCGTGACCTGACCAGTGTTTGTTCAGTTTTATGTTAAATAAGTAGTTTTTGAAAAACGGGACTATTCCTGGTGAGTTTGTTGTTGTCAGTCACAGAGCCGTGTCTCTGCAGTCAGAGGTTTTTGTACGACGACTCAGTGACTTTGTATCACTGTGGTACACGTTCGGTGGAGGAACCAGATTGGATGTTAATTGTAAGTACCTTTCACTTCAACATGAACTCAAATTAAATATTTAAGCTCTTTGCATTTTCTCTAAAGACCTGTCTTACGTAAATATTTAGATTAGTGGCTGAAATAAAAATGTATAACATTGCTTTTACTGTTATCACTGCAACTTTGTCAGGGTAATAAAAATGTTAACCTTCAACTTGTTCATTTTCATAGTTTGTACATTGTTGTGAATTTATTGAACTTACATTTAATTTGGATTCATAATTTTAGTGTCAAGAAGTGTTTAGTTTTAAAAATAATACTTAATATACCTAATGTCATCTATCCATTTTCCTCTGCTTATCCGGAACCAGGTCACGGGGGCAGCAGTCTAAGCAAAGATGCCCAGACTTCCCTCTCTCCAGACACTTCCTCCAGCTCCTCCGGGGCAATGCCAAGGCATTCCCAGGCCAGCCGAGAGACATAGTCCCTCCAACGTGTCCTGGGTCTTCCCCGGGGCCTCCTCCCGGTGGGAGGCACTGATGGACACCCTTATGCTTGAACATGGTGTTCGTTATGGACTTAAGGTACTCAGGGCGGATCTCATCCACCCCCGGTGCTATGCCACCTAATGTCATTAATGTTTTATACTTTCCATGTAAAGAAATCAACCAAAAATGTATTTATAAAATGTTTTATCTGGAAACATGACATGTTTTACACAGCCTTCGTCCTAAAGTGAAGGATTTAATGACATGTAACATCTTTGCAGTAACCAGAGGAATCATAATCTGACTAACTAATTAAACTGTATGTGATGATAGTGAGATTAGTGCTTTAACTTCCCCAATTCCAGCATGTAAAAGGTGTGTGCATAGTGGTGCAGCAGTGACGCCTGTGTAAAAGAGGAGACCAGGTCTTATGAAATCTGGTTGGAACTAAAAATGTGTCTGATCAAATAAAAGCCTGACGCCTGGGCTTCAGCGCAACAGTTTTAACTCTTGAACACTGATGTTTAAGTTTGTTCCTTAAACTAAAGTCAGAGTTTCCTGCTTGAAACTTTGATCTTTAGGCTGAAACCTGCCTGTTGCCATGGTTCCACAGTGATGCCTATTCGTTGCCATGGTTACTGAGCTCAGAGGGAAGTGAAGCACTGAGGGTCGGTTTCGTCTGACCTGTGAAGACCAATAGAAGCAGCATCCTCCTGTGCTGCAGCCAGCAGTGTGGAGTCTCTTTTCTCTGTCCATGCACTTTCTTCACATTGTCTCTGTCTCCTCCTCCAGTGGGTCGAGT
>NW_018130372.1:0-1759 GCF_001952655.1 Monopterus albus
AAAAAAACAAGCATGGAGTATATCCACCACTGTCTGTCATGTTATAGTACTGTAAACATAAAGCATACCAAAAACAGAGTACTCCTTTGTTAACTTGTTTTTGTGTATGTTAAGGTCATCAGTATGAAGATGCCTCATTTGTCTCTGATCACCTTTAGTCTGCTGTTGATTCAACTATCTAGTGCATCTGGTGGCAAAGTCCTTGTGTTTCCATTGGATGGAAGCAATTGGGTAAACATGAAAGTGCTCATAGAGGAACTGCATGCCAAAGGCCATGATGTCACTGTGATTCGGGTGTCAGATAGCTGGTACATCACTGAAAAGTCTCCTTTCTACACATCTATCACCCTTTCTATTCCTGGTGGATTTGAAGAAAACTTTGAAACCTTTTTGTCTCAGCAGCTGGAGATCCGGCTTCAGGGTAAGCCTACATATTTTTGGTCTCCAATCTGGACTCGTTATCAGATCCGACAGGTGATTTTGGAGCAGTTCTCTCAGCTCCATAAGAGAATGAGTGAAGTAATCATCCATATGTTTGAAGATAAAAACCTTATGCATTCCCTCCATGATGCAAAATATGATCTAGTCTTGACTGACCCCAGCATTGGCGGAGGGACAATCCTGGCACATCGACTTCAAGTTCCTCTTGTCTTCAATGTCAGGTGGACCACTCAAGGTGAAGCTCACTTGCTTATTGCCCCCTCACCTCTGTCATATATTCCTTTCACTGCTACAGAGCTGACAGATAAGATGACCTTCCCTCAAAGAGTAAAGAATGTTTTGAGTTATAGTCTGGGGATGTATATACAATCATCCCTCTCAGAACCTCATTACAAACCAGTAGTGAGGAAGTACTTTGGCCCTGATGTGGATTATTCAACATTTGTCCTGGATGCTGATATATGGCTTATGAGGACTGATTTTGTCTTTGAATTCCCACGTCCAACAATGCCAAATATAGTCTACATGGGTGGATTTCAGTGCAAACCCGCAAAACCGCTGCCTGCAGACGTAGAGGACTTTGTACAGAGTTCTGGAGATCATGGGGTCATTGTAATGACCTTAGGAACTTTAGTCAGGAGCCTTCCTCAAGATGTCACTGAAGAGATTGCTGCAGCCTTTGCTCAGCTGCCTCAGAAGGTTGTATGGAGGCACATCGGACAAAGGCCAGCCAACCTGGGCAACAACACTTTACTGGTCAACTGGTTGCCACAGAACGACCTCTTAGGGCATCCCAAAACTAGAGCGTTTGTGACCCACGGAGGCACCAATGGCGTTCAGGAAGCAATTTACCATGGTGTTCCTGTTGTTGGACTTCCCTTATTCTTTGATCAGCCTGATAACTTGTCCAGAATCAGAGCGAAGGGAGGAGCTGTAATTGTGGATATTGCTATGCTTGATAGACACATCTTTGCGGAGGCATTGGTGGCTGTTCTTTATAATACGTCTTACAAGGAAAACATGCAGATGCTATCAAGGCTGCACAGAGATCAGCCTATGAAACCACTGGACCAGGCAGTGTTTTGGATTGAATATGTCATAAGACATAAAGGAGCCCGTCATCTGCAGTCCCACTCCAACAAGATGTCCTGGTTTGTTTACAAATCTATTGATGTCATGGCTGCTTTGTTGGCAGTTGCTTTGCTTGTAACATTTGTCTGCATTTCAATTGTAAGATTACTGTGGAGATTTATTTTTGTTGGGAAAAAGGTTAAATGTGAATGACTTGACTTGTGTGTAAAATCCAAACCTTACCAAA
>NW_018130373.1:0-1758 GCF_001952655.1 Monopterus albus
AAAAGCTGATGTTTAGCAAGTATGTTTACCGTACTAATCATCTTAGTTTAGCATGGTGATATTTGCTAATTAACACAAAATGTAAAATACAGCTGTCTGAAGTTTTACAAGTATTTGGCCATAAAATACAGGACAATTTATAATTTAGACCTCATGATAGTGCTTGATGAAGTAAAAGTTTGGGGGAGGGGATTTAAAATCATTCGGTTGCTTCACTTACATTATTAATAAATACATAAGTAAAACTTTTTTTAGTTAGTGGTGCAAATAGAATCCATATCAGATATGTTCTACTGTAAAAATCTCATCAAATAAACAGCATATGTCTGGTGAGAAATGGGGATACATTTCAAAAGATTAATGAAACTTTAATGATCAATCTGGAGGAGTGGTTAGAAGAATTTTATAGATGTGAGCCCTTAAAAAACATATGGGCTACAGTTGTACATGCAAATGCATACATGATGTTTGACCATATCTTTAACTGTCTTCCAAAATGAGAAGCATTAACATTTTAATTACCTCTCCCTTTGGCAGCGAAGAAAGCCTGACCAGTCTATTAAAGACCTTCGAATGATACAGCATCTAAGTAACGCACACATGGTATGATACAACTAAGAACAAAGAGTAGTGCTTTTTCACTATAAAAAATTCCCATCTATAGATAGTTCAAATATTACTCTTCATATAGTCCTAGATGTAAGTAAGTAAGACAGCATATGTGGGTGTTTTAATGAAAGACTAGTAGAAAAAAGGAGATTGGTCACAGAGAAAAAGAGAATGAAGCAGCTGTCAAAGTCATAACTTTGCCTCTCCTGTACACAGAGCCACTTAATTAAGGACCCTTAGCAGCAGCACATGACTTTGAATTATTTGTCAGAAAAACATGTCCGTTTATCTCCATCTTTTCTCTTTTAATCTAATTCCTCACATTTTTTTCAACATGTAACTTGCAGACTCACTGTTCTAGCATTTTTCCCACCATGTGGATGGATTCATTGCTCATCCACTCAATATAAACAGATTTTTCTTCCATCATCTTGTTACCTCGAGTTGTAGATGATAGCTTTGTGTGAGTTAGCCTACAAGTTATTTTCACAGTAGATATACTGGTTATGGTTTGCAAGCTCACATTTGAAGTTTAATGGATCTGACTGAGAAGGTAATTCTCAGAAAAGGAAAAAAATAAAGAGAGAGCTTTGGCAGAGTTTGCTTCAGTCCAACAAAATCATCTGCCCAAAGCCAAATCATTTAGCGCATCTTATTTGTTTAAGCCCATCTAGAGCCAAGTTGGATGCTTTGTGAGACCAAAATTAGGCACAGCAATGCTAATACACACTTTTCATATAATGTCAGACAACATCCCTTTTACCCTTCCCATCTAATGGGGCTCCATTCACAAATGATCTGAGGCTGTAACAAAAAGAACTAGCACTATAGTGAACAAACATGATTTAAAATACCATATATGTGAAAATATTTTTCTGGTGAGTGTTCACGAAGATGTTAGACTGCAGCTATGCGCTTAAAACTCTATGAGGAGCTAAACTAGACATGCTGATATCCCCTACAATGAGAATGTCTTTGTGCTAACGTTCAGTATGCTAACATGCTCACAGCAGAGCTGTAAAGTGGGTGGAGCCCCTGACACCATAAGTGTTTTTCCCTGTTCTGTGTTCCCAGTGTTTCTTTAAACAAAAGCCTCAATGTTAGCATAAAAACACACACCTCTACTGGTCAAGGTCAAAGTGTTTATTT
>NW_018130374.1:0-640 GCF_001952655.1 Monopterus albus
AACTTGTTCTAGGGGGTTCAAATGCGGTCTCGGCCGAATGCTCCAATTGTGCCCAGGTTTTCCGATCTTGGCCGGGGATTCCAACAAGGGTAAGAGTTAAAGCAGGTAGTCGCACATTTCCATTTCACATTTTAACACATCGACTCGGCGGTGCGTGTAAACCACCCACATCGACGACAAGTCATGGCTGTACACTCATTCCTGAAGAAATGGGACCAATGTCATCTGAGTGAGAAATTCGAGAATGTCACCTTGGACAGGTTCTTAGCCATTCCGCACAAACAGGCGATGGCTGAACACGGACAAGCTTTCGCTAAGCAGCATCAGAGCTTGTGCAACACTCTAAGAAAGGTGCTTATGCGGAAACTCTTGGTGGATCGGATAAAGTCAACTCCGCGAGCTCCACGAAAAAGGAGGGCCTCCGACCTTGACGATCTAACGTTGAACATCAAGAAACTCTCTGTTCGGGATCAACTGGGCCTCAGGAGGAGACTTCTCTCTTCACCCATCACGACACATGATCCGAACGTCGTCAATGTTGCCAGCCGCTGGGAGTGTATTCCAGTGAAGGATCGACTGGGCATCAAGAGGAGACTCTGCTCTTCGCCCCCTTCCGCCGCCGATGTCGCCGGCCGCTCGG
>NW_018130374.1:680-1757 GCF_001952655.1 Monopterus albus
CCTCTGGCTGTGGCCTCGCCCGTCGGCGGCAGCGCCACCCGTAAAGAGCACGTGTCTGTGAAAGATTGACTGGGCGTCCCTGTGCGATCGAACCGGCAAAGGGGACAGAGGCTCGACGTACTAGACGGCGGCTCTCTGGCTGGCACTGCTTGATGAGATCTGCGTTGAGGTGTCTATTCCAGCAACCGGTGCTAACACTTTTGCTATGACTCGCTACAACGAGCAAGGTCGCGGCGCCTAAGTGTGAATGTTTCTTGTGCGACGAGATCGCTGTGTCTATTGTGCACGTTTTCTTACATGTGGCATGTGAAAATAAAGAGATGTGTACATCATATGTTACTCTTGTGGTTGTTTTTGTCCACCTTGTGTTTACAGAACCTCAGGAATACCAAATAGACTAGAGTCAACCTTTTTTTTTATTGCACAATGGTATTTAACAAATGCAAAAAAAAGCCACATAGACGGAGGGGAAGTTCGATCAAGATACAGGGCGGTTATAGAGTCTGTCGACTGCGGCTTTCCGGCCGGCACTCCACTTAGCAACTCCACTTAGGGCCAGAGCTAACGCTTTCACAAGCACTTTTGCTACAACAAGCCGAGGCCGCCGCTAAACGTTTCCTTATGTAGCATGTGAAAATAATGTGTGTACACACGTATGGGTTTTGGTTGTCAACATTGTGTTTACAGAACCTCAAATAGACTATAGTTAAACATGTTTTTTTTATTACACAAAAGTTGTACAACAACATACACAAAGAGCTACATAGACAGCCTATCCAAGGGGGTCGAGTAGTGGAGCGGGATCAGTCTACAGCCCTCTGAATAGCAGGATTACTGGCAAGCGGCATCTTGGTCCGGTATCTGTGTGTGTGCCCTCCACCGTGATGGTTCCTTGAATTCCCCAAGCCCAAGCCCAGTCGATCTCCTGCGAGCCACCTTGCGGTTGAACTGCCCAAGCCCAGTCAACCTCCTCCTGCTGCGGGGCACCTTGGGGGTGCTGAAATTCCCACACCCAAGCCCGGTCGACCTCCTCCTCCTCCTGGTGCTGCAGGGCACCTCGAGGGGGCTGAACTCTCT
>NW_018130375.1:0-326 GCF_001952655.1 Monopterus albus
ACAATAAAATAACAGCAAAAATGCATATTCAAAACAAATAAATCAATCAGTAAAATTGTTAAAAGCCAGTGAATACAAATGCATTTTGAGAAATGATTTAAAAACAGTCAGCTTTAGAGCAGACCTAATATCCCGTGGCAGACCATTCCATAGTAAGGGTTAGAGACTGTAGCAGTGAAGAAAAGACAAGGCAGAGATGGCGATAGCAGAGATGAGGATGTTGAGGTTCTCTTTAGGAGTGACCAGGATGGACAGGATTAGGAATGAGCACATCAGAGGGACAGCTCAGGTCGGCTGTTTTGGGGACAAGGTCAGAGAGGCCAGAT
>NW_018130375.1:572-1755 GCF_001952655.1 Monopterus albus
AGCTGCATTTTTACATCTTCCAAAATAATAAATAACTAAATATTGAAATCAGCAGTAAGGTGTGTGTTGTACAAAAATGCAGGAGTTAGATCTATGTTATGATTTATAATAGTGAACAATATTATCATTAAATAAGGATGCAATTATTGTCTTTTTAAAAATGAGCTTTGTAAAAATGTTTTCATTGCATTGATACAACTATATAAGCCAGAGGTATAAAACAAATATTAAGGCAGAATCCACAGTAACTGATTGTGTAGAGTGAAACAACCACCCTGATGAAGGCAGTGTAGTCATATCAGCTAGCAAATAACTCCTGATGTGGTAGAGTAGGGTAATGTGGGTCTCCACTTTACTATGTGTGCATTTTCTAAGTTAGAAATCACAATCATGATAGCAATAATTTAGGTTCACATGTTTATCAGGATCATGGGATTCTGTAAAGATGTTCGGACCGGTGGGTCCCAAATATGAAAACCAGAAAGGTGGACTCAGATGGCAGGTACAGATACTGAAGCACAGAGCTTTATTTAAAGAGTCAGAGCAAAGGCGCTGGTTCAATGTTGTGGTTGACAGGAGTGCCTAAGAGGTAGGCAGAGGTAGGCAGGACCTCCTCAAGGTGGCAGGTTGAATCAGGCACCAGGAACAGGCTGGGCTCCCTGAAGGTGGCAGGCAGAGTGGAACTGAGATGTTGCAGATGTAACAAATGAGGACTCACTACTCACTGACTAATGTATGTGAGTCTCTCTCTCTCTCTGCTGTCACCCTTCTAAATTTAGCAGTCAAATGCTCTCTAAATATCTATTAATCTGATGAATGAGAACCAAACAAAAGTCTATATCTACACAATAGGGTACAGTTATCTTGGGTTCACAAGGAGCTTGGTGATGGCACTCTGCACAGAGTGAGGAGAAGAAACCTCCATCCCCAATAAGGCACACACTCATGTACTTATAACAAAGTGAAATGTATTTCAGGAAAAAAACTTGGCAAGTATCATTTAAACAACAAGACCCTTACGTTTCCCTAACAGACCTGGGCCTGAACAAGAAAAGAACAATATTCCCAAAAAAAGATTGTCCTAATAAGATGCAATTCAGTCACTTCTTTTCTGTTTGACGCATCAGTTGTATGATATCAGGTGTGTGGTGTTACATCTGTGACTCGGGCCACCCCATGTACC
>NW_018130376.1:0-1754 GCF_001952655.1 Monopterus albus
TGTGTGTGTGTGTGTGTGTGGCTGCAGTGCGCTGATTCAGTGTACAGTGTGTACTGATTTATGTTTGTGTGTATAATCTGTGGTTGAGCAGGCAAATAAAGTAACCCTAGTAAGATCTCGTCCATTTTGGCTAAGCCTGAAGAAAAACTCGCACTGTTTCTTGCCAATTTGACATGTCTACACTAAACCAATGGTTTTTTTTTTTAACATTTAAAAATTGAGCTTTCTGGAAATGGTCTCCACAGAGAATAGAATCAAAAAACAAGAGCATTTTCACTCATGGTGTGGACACTGAGCTTTCCAAAGTGATGACATATACTGAACAAATATTATCAGGTGTCGTGTAGCAGCCAAGTTAAGCTGACAACTTTCTGTGGCCTCCTTTCTGCTGATGACTCCTTTTTAATTGTCAGTGAACATGACCACACAACACTGGTGTAGTCAATTACTGCTATTTGTTTATCCTGGCACAGCCTCCGTGAGCATAAAAGAGGATTTACTGTTCTTTGCTTAGCATTTAGTGTGGATACTGTATATAAACACTGCTCCAAACACCTCTGGTTCTACTTCTACTACACCTACCTGCACTACTACCATCACTTATTTTACTCCTGTTACTACTTCTACTAGCTGAACCTTCTATTGCCTCTCTCTTCTTCTTCTAACTTTTAGTCCTTTCCTCCCTCTTCTCTCCCTTGCTCAGAAGCAGATAAGCATCCACTCAACCCTCAGAAGAACTTCCTCCTTCACAATCCACTCTTTCAACACCTCTGGGCTGACGGAGGAGTCGACACTTAACTCCCAGCCCTTTTGTCTCCTGCAGTAAGTGTGGAGGTTGACTCATTAATCCCAGGTTCCTCTCTCTGTGACAGAGCCAAAGGCTGGACATGCCGAGTTTAAACCTATTGACACTGTAGAGTTATGAGCTGTGTGTGTGTGTTGAGAGTGTGTTCGTGTGCACGTATGCATCTGCGGATGTATGTTTGAGTGGCTGCAGAGGGAGGAAACTGAAATTGACAAGATGATAATAGGGCTTATTCACACAGAGGAAACAGACTGAGCCTTAAAGTATCCACATTTAAATGTGGATAACGTATCTATGTCAAAGCAACTGCTGCACTGGAAAAACCTGATACTGTTATTGCAGATGCTGGAGAGCAGCTTTCAGTAAGAGGGACAGGATGTTTTTTAGCCTTTTCATAGTGCAGAAATGCTTCCTCACAACTTGAAACCTGCTGCACCAGATTACAGTAAAACTCAAATCTCACTTTTGTATCAAACACAATAAATAATTCAACAGAAGTGATCATGTCTCCAAGAGTAGAATGAAACTAAAAACATTCAGATGTTCTTCTATTGTGCTTTGAACCATGTCAAAGTAAGATGATGCCTCTAAACGGGTTTAGGTAGTGAACAGTCTAATTTGTTCTAAATTAGGTCATTTTACTGTTGACCTCCAACTCTCTTCTGCAATTTAATAGTACATATTTTAGTCATTAATGTATTTATCAAAGATGTGATCTTTCCAGTATGTGGTGTTTTTCTTGTTTTTGTTCACTGCTATATAGGATTAATGCAGCCGAACCGAACCAAAATTAAATAATTTAACTCAGTTTACATAATTAAACTTTTTTTTTAAATTATAATCACAGATTCCTTTTGTTTTCCTACAACAGAGACCATGTACAAATGTAAACTGTTCTGGATGAGCAGAGATGTCAAGGAGTCAGAGCTCAACTCAACTCAACTCAACT
>NW_018130377.1:0-1752 GCF_001952655.1 Monopterus albus
TTAATAATTATTACACTATTATAAAAATATTGGTCAAACTTTCTGTAAACTTAAAAATTAACTGACCACTCACTGAACATGAATTAAAAGGTAACACACTAAAACATTAACTAATTTGAAAAATGTGTTTTAGGGCTCTCTGGCTCATATGATTGTAGTCAGTAAGATTTTCTGTCAGATGCTGGTTGGATAACAAACCATAGACACTGGTGGCAACCTATTTCATCCCAGTGTCTATGCTTATTAACTTCATTGCCAAGTATCATTAAAAACTACAAGGAATTTGACTCCAGCCCAATGGTCGTTAATGTGCACAGCAATAAAAACAAAATAAATTCAAAATATATACAAATTAAAAAGCACAAGTTAAAAGAGCAAACATAGACTAGCTGTTCAAGACTGTAATAGCCTGGGAGAAGAAACTGTCTCTGTGTCTGGTTGTCTTGACGTACAGTGGCCTGTATCACTGTCTAGAGGGGAGGAGTTCAAACTGTTTGTGTCCAGGATGTAAGGGGTCAGCAGACCCTCTCCATCCTCCTTTTGACCTGTGAGGTGTACAGATCCTCCATGGAGGGCAGGCTTGCACCGATAATTTTCTTTGCAATTCTGACTGTTCACTGGAGTCTGTTCCTCTCTTGTTTGGTTGCCGAGCCAAACCAGACAGAGAAGGAAGTACAGAGAACAGACTTGTTGATTCCCGTATAGAACTGAATCAGCAGCTCCTGGGGCAGGTTGAACTTCCTGAGCTGACACAGGAAGAACATCCACTGCTGTGCCTTTTTAGTGATGGCGCTGGTGTTGGTTGTCCACTTCAGGTCCTGAGAGATTGTGGAGCCCAGGAACTTGTAGAGCTCCATGACTGAAATAATGCTGCTGAGTACAGTGAATGGAGATAGGGTGGGAGAGCTCCTCCTAAAATCCACTATCATCTCCACTGTCTTCCATGTTTTCAACTGCAGGTTGTTACGACCATACGTCAGTTGTTCAACCTCCTGTTTGTAGGCAGACTCGTAACTGCCTTAAATGAGACTGTTGTGTCATCTGCAAACTTCAGGATTTTTACAGAGGGGTCTCCTGAGGTGCAGTCATTGGTATAGAGGGAATAACTCGCCAATATAAAATGTAATAAACTTGTCTATGATCTCTGTCTTCCCTCCCATGTTGAACCCAATCATTTTTGTACAGACACATGAAATCAAAGAGTCTTTTGAAAAGTCATTAAAAAATCAGATGGAAATCCAAAATATCAATGAACCATGGTGTGCCAGTTTGTTGATACTACACGCTGTCTCTTTTGGTGTTTTATTTGCAGTAAGTTGGCCACTGTAAACTATTGTGTTGTACTTTCTAAATTAAGTAAATTAAGAATTTTTTTTACTTACATGTTGTAACAAATATATGAAGTGGAGCTTTTGTTACACATGTAAAAAACTTGTTTAAAATCAGAAGGCAGTCCAAAATTATAGCAAGAATTTAATTGTTGAAAGCAACAATCAGGGTCCAAACCTAAAACTTATCAGGTGCCAAATGCAAGTAGATTTTTGATGTGGTGAGTAATCCTCAGAAGACTACCTGCCAGACTGGTGGATAAATGATAACGCATAGACTTTCAGTTGATGGGTGTATCTGAGAGTTTGCTAAATAGTTCAGATGAGTACCAATGGGTTTATTGGCTTGACAAAAGGATGGGTTTGATGCTGACTGGTATATGTTGAAAATCCAGAAGATCAGGTATTGACCCTATTAGTCATG
>NW_018130378.1:0-1748 GCF_001952655.1 Monopterus albus
TAAAATAAACAAATAGTTAAAGAGCTATAACACAAATTGTCAGGGGGAGCAGGTAACCGGCGGACCCAATATGCAGACACACACTGAGTGAAAAACAAAAGGGGTTTATTGGAGAACTAAGAAACAGATATTGAGTAGAGGAGTAAGGGACTGGGCAAGACAGGCAACAGGGAAACTGGGGATAAAGACAAGCTGGCAGCGTGAAGCTGGGGACGAGGGCAGGGTGGAGTAAACGGGAGCAGAGGCAGTGTTGAGGAAACAGGTAAGTAGCAGATGAGTAGCTTACTCAGCAGGGAAGCAGGAGCATGCTGTCATCCTACACAGAGAGCCGAAGTAGCAGGTGATTAGCTGACTTCAGCGGGAGAGCGGGATGGTGTTGGCGTCCACACACAAAAAGTCAGGGGTGCAGGTAAGTACAGGTGAGTAGCTTACTCAGTCAAAGGATATGAATGTGCTGTCTTCCACACATGAAGAGTGCAGGTGAGTAGCAGAGTAAGCTATTCAAGCTTACTCTGGGGAAAAACCATGGTGGTGTTGGCATCCACACAGAGAATCAGAGGTGTAGGTAGGTAGCAGGTGAATCGATTACTTAGCAGGAGACCAAAGGGAGGAGGTAAGTACAGCAGTACACACCGGACAAATGATAAGGAAACAGAGGAGCCAGAATAATGTCAGGTAGCTGACAAAACATGTAGTTGTACGCCATTGAGAGAGTGTCGGAAGCAAAAACATCAAGGCAGTCATCGTCAATGGAAAGAAGGGTGTATATACAGGGAGCAGAACAGGGAGGCAATGAGCAGCAGGTAAACGTGATAATCCGTGATTAGCTGATGTGGCAGAATGGTAGGGAGAAATGGGGGAAAAACAAAAACAGGAAGCAAAAGTCCAAACTATGAAACAAATTCATTATATATAGTAGCATTCATATACTGTATATTGACAAGATATGAATAGCAGTTTCCAATGAATATTCAGGCCTCACTGGATGTTCTTAATAAAGGCCAAAAAGTAGCTGTGCAAATTCTTCTTGTTGAAGTGTATTTCCCTTTTCCTTGCAATATTAATTTCATTAAGCCAATTTGTAAAACATGGCAGTGATGGAGCTTTCCAGTTCAATAATATTAACGTCTTAGACACAACCATACCCATGTTAAGAGCTTGTCTTACATGAGATGGTCTTGGAATGCTTTTAAGCAGCATCACAAACTACATCCTCTGAAATTAGTATAAAGATATGAATCAGCTCCTGCCTAAAACTACAAAAACTGAACATTATTACCTTTATTTTAGGACGGAGGTCTACAGAGAATTCCTTTGTCTTCATGGAATAGATCTGTCTTCATTTTTTGTCTTGACAGATGCTGCATCAAGCCCTATCTCACCTGGAGTCTCCCGGAAGTATTGTGAGGGTCATGTTCTTTGACTTCTCCAGTGCTTTCAACACAATCCAGCTGTCACTGCTGAGGGGGAAGTTGATGGGGGCAGGTGTGGACCAACACCTGTCTGCATGGATCATTACCTCACAGACAGACCTCAGTTCGTAAGTTTGCATGACTGTGTCGGACGTGGTAGTCTGCAGCACGGGGGCACCCCAGGGGACGGTGCTTTCCCCCTTTCTGTTCACCCTCTACAAGTACAATTCCCACTACTGTCATCTACAAAAGTTCTCGGACGACACCGCCATTGTTGGATGTGTATCTGGGGGAGATGAGTGGGAATAGAGGGGGGGTTGTTACTGACTTTGTGGA
>NW_018130379.1:0-1745 GCF_001952655.1 Monopterus albus
AAATTTTGTAGGCACATGTTCATAAAACAAATGATTGGACCAATTAATTAATTTCCGGGGGGCGGACACAAGCCCAAGCCACAACAAGGAAACAGAGAAGTTTTTCCTATTAACTGATTAGAACTGGTGTAGAAAAACATCGATAAAGCAATGATTAGAAGTCCTAAACCTTTTGGTTAGAAGGGCATTATTATGAAATAAGATCTTTTTAATTAGAAATAATGTTTGTTTTCCATTCACACCCATGTGTATAAAGTGCCATAGTAGTGAGTCAGCATCTTTGCACTTTCGGTTCCCTTGCCACACACAAGGCCAATACATTTTCATGTTTTGCTCTGATGTAAAATACACCTGTAAGTATCTCTCTTGTGATTTTTAATGCTTTAGTGTGTCCTAAAAAAGCGGCAGGTTACTAACAAGTAGTTAATGGAGACTATAGAGGCTGTCTGGGTTGTTGCGTCATCATGCTAACCATGGAGACTCATCTACTCACTAGTTCATCTTCACAGCCTTGGCATGTTTAAACTCAAGCACTTGCAACCTACTCTAACTGTCCCAGTCATGATCACTAGCTAGAAGGATTTTGTAGAAGATGTAAGCCCACTAAATCAAAGTACAAGTTGGAAGCCATGGTGGTGACGCTCAGGTCATTGGGCAATAGCTTTTTACTTTAGGACATTGTATTTGGGTTTCAAAAGATTATAACAGTAATCAACACCTGTAAAGATTATCTAGCTGAACGAAAACATTTAAGTGTCATAAATTGTTCCATAATCCAAAGGCCTATGAAAAATCCCACTGGCTTTGTGTCAACGGAACCAGGGTGATGCTAACTTCTGGTGTGGCTTACAAAAATACATCATCCCTATGGCACGCGACTGGTAAATCCAAATGGTAAGACTGACATGTGAAAGGATGGGCATTTAATGGGTTAGATAAACAATACGGAGCCTGTGATCACACTCTTACAAGCTTAATCATCTGGAAGGAAGCTGTAGCTTTTTGTAGTTAATATGTGAGTTAAAACAAATTTTGTAGGCACATATTCCTATAAATCACTCGTGATGAGGTGGCTCTTGCACTTTTTTGTTGTAGAAATGGCAAAACAAATCCTCAAGAAGTCAACAGAGAAGCAATCAAGAACCTCCACATCATCAGCACCAGAAGAATACCCCTTGACCTCCTCAAAGGCTCAGCCAGCTATAATGAGTGTGATTTGTCGCAGATCAGACACCATGACTATCAAGAGAGATTTGGAGAGTATCCTGCAGAATCAGCTGGAGGAAAGAGAGGTAGATGTGTGTGATTTATCCAGGCTCAATGACATGGAGCTGGAGGCAGTGAAGGCAAATATCAGAGTCTTAGGAATAAGTGTTGAGCGAAGGAGACATCTACCTTCTGAAAGTGTGAGCAGCAACAGAGCAAGAAGCACAGCTGGTGCTGAAGCTAAAGCTCATTCAGGGTCAGGGAAAGATGTCTATGTGCTGAAAGGCCTAAAAGAGGATGTTCTGAGCATCACTGAGCTTGTGAACAGAGCAGTTAACAAAGCACTTTGTGAAGACCTCCAGGACAAAAACGAAGCAATGTTGGCTCTTGGCATCCAGTGGTCTATTCAAGATAAAAAAGGAGTCTGGAACGAGCTGAGTCTGCATGACAACTACATTCTGGAGGATGCTTACATCAACAAACTTGAGTTTGTAGACCTGAAAGCACCAGATGGCATGAATGTGAAAGTAAATCTGAAG
>NW_018130380.1:0-1744 GCF_001952655.1 Monopterus albus
GTGTGTGTGTGTGTGTGTACAGTATATTTGTGCAATTGATTAGTGGTTTCATGTAAATGCTACAGGCATGTGGAGCGGCTGGTTTCTGTACACTACGTCTACCCATCCACGACGGCACTCGGAAGCCCGACAAACCTTATCAGATTGTAAAACTCTGGGTGTGATTGAGTTGTTTCAAAAGGGAACTTCAGCATTCCTTCTGTAATTTCATACAGCGGAGATAAAGTTTCAAATTACGCCCAACATAATGTGAACTGACCTTGAACTGTACTGTATGAAACACACTGAAGTCAAAACAAACCAAATACCTTGAAGATTTATTTATTAAGCCCTGAAATCCTTTGCCAGATGAAACCCTGACTTTCATCCAGAATGTCAGTAAGCTAGACCGATACTGTACAATGCAAATCACTAGAAAAGATAATACAATAGCTAAATGAAGCTTTCAAGAAGTCATTGCATCTGTACATGAGGTTAATGAGCAGAGTGACCTACTGTATTCTACGTTTTGTACACTTCTTGTTTTTTTTACACAGCTGCTAATGCTAATTACTGCTGCTAATTGATTCATTGTGCTACTAAACGTTACCTTTGTGTAACCCCTGCATGCAGCTCTTTTGTGTAAAGGCGGTACTCACAGTGTCAGGCCATCGTTTATTTTTCTCTGTGCAAACAAAAGCTGTCACTCAGTCTGGTCAAACCACGCAAACAGTATGACTACATTGTCCAGGCATGTGACATGTGGCTTAACCACCACCTCCCCTATGTGGGTATGAATACCTCTTTCTAAACAGTTCAGACCAATACACGAAGTACAGTGTCAAATACATAAACTGAAATAAAACATGAGATTTTAAAGATCCTTGTTTAGCGATCATAGCTTTAAGCAAATTCTAAGTAATTTTAGTAAACCTTAAGTAGATTAGTAGTTTGAGCAGATCATTTGTTGAGCAGAATTTGACATTTACAAATGAGCATATCCCAGTTTAGCAGATGACCGCATGGTTGTTCTACCTGTTTAGAATAAGTTCACAGTTTTGCTCAATTGTAAAACCAAATACTATGGTCAGTAGTTGCATGTATCTTGGATCTTTTTTCCACTGTTAACAGAACAATATCAGTCCCAAGTATGTAATATCATAAAAAAATGCCTTTGTAGTAGACTCTTTGTCTTGCTGGATTGTTTTGTTACTCTAGTGACAAACATCCAACACACTTTCCCAAAACTAAAGTGAAATCATGCAAACTGCTCATTTTGCCCTGCTCATTTTGCCCAACAATCCAAAATCCAAATATAGTCAGCTAATATCTTAAAAGACTATAAAATCCAAATAAAGAACCAGCACCAGAGAATTAACAGGTTATGAAAATCCCTTTCCTGATCCATAAACTAAATGTCTGAGCTCTAACTGCTTTGACCACAGTTTCCATGATCATAAATGGAGTAACAGTTAGTGCAGCAGAATTTCAATCATAGATCTATTAACGTTACAGCTCACTAATGCTATGGCTAAAAGATGTCCAAGCAAAACATAACACATTTCTGAAAGTGTTTGTAAGCTATGCCACTCAGGGATTTTGCAATCTTTCAGAGAAATAAATAAAAATGTTATGTCCCCATTCATGGCTCTTTTGCACAATTACACAATGACTGAAGGAATGGAGCAAATTTCATGGATTTCACAGTCCTGTCTAGACAAATGTTCCCCTAAACTCTCTAAATCAACACTTCACACAAAATACA
>NW_018130381.1:0-1742 GCF_001952655.1 Monopterus albus
TTTTTTTTTTTTTTTCTCCCCCCATCTTTAAAAACTTGATTTTTGCAGTGTGTCGTCTACTTCAGGCTGGGAATCATTTTCATCCAGAATTTGGGTATAAATGTGGTACTTATTGTCCATTTTTAAATGTCATCCCCCCCCCCTCCACTTTTTGTACTTATGCAGCCCCAGACCACTCACCCCATAGTTTTTGGTTGGCACTTTGCAGTCACAATGGTAGTCCTGGCCACATCCTTGTGAGCCAAAGTGCTTTTTGGTTTCATCTGACCAACGAATGTGCTTCCTCAGTGTTCTCTGGCAAAGTTTAATCCTGCAGTTTTGTGCCATTTAGTGAAAAATTGCTTCTTTTTTTTTCCTTTAGTACCACCCATAAAGGTTGATCTCATGCAGTGTTCTTCAAATGATTTGAGATGAGTCCACAGATGATAATCGTAATGAGGTTATACATGGGGTCTGAATTTTCAGTCTAGTCTGTTTTGTTTGTGTATGGGATCAAATACCCTGCAATTCAAGTTAATACAGTTTTGAATCAGCATTTCAGTACTAATGCACAAGGGTTGTTGACAAGAGTTATTTTTAACATAAGCATGAATGATCTTTTTCAGGAACACTTTCAGCCTCATGCTCGCAGAAAGTACACATTCACATATGGAAGGTGTCCAGTGCACACACAGTCTTACCTATTAGCAAGTCAGCAGGCCCACTGGAGCAATTTGGGTTAAAAGCCCTGGTCAAAAGCAGGAAATACAGTCAAGACTGGCAAGCTCTACTGATGTACCTGCTAATTTCAATTATGTAAATAATACAGGTGTACCTTTAAAAAAAATGGCACTGTCAAGTAAACGTGGATTATTACACTCACTGAATAAACTAGAAGTTTACACAGTATGACTAAGTATTCTTTAAATGTTGGTTTAATCGAGTAGAAAAATGCAACTTGTCTACTTACTGTCATATCAGTTAAAGGTCTGGGATGCTGCTTTTGATCAGTTCTCCTGAGGACCTGACATGTGCCAAGTCTCTTGGTTTTAAGCAAGTTTCCTTTTTCCTTTCAATGAGTATAGTCTCCTTTTAACTGAATAGTGTTAGTGAAATAGTGAAAGTACGCTTTTTTCCATGGCTGTTGTGAATAGGTCTCAATCTTTTCGATGTGGCATTTGTTCCTTGTTTGTGAACTGTATACATTAGGATACAGTCTGACAAAAATACAGTCAAGTAAGAGTTTCTCTTCTCCTTGAGTCTGAGGCTACAGCTCCTTGCATTGCTTTATCCATGTTTATTTACTGTAAGTACTGTATGTAAGTGTGCTTGCAAGTACTCTCAGGAAATGGTTTAGATAAGTGCAGTACCAACTTCCTTTTGATACAGAATACCTTATGTGTTACCTGTTTGCAAATATACCAAAATGCACACAAAGAAAGAAGGAAAAGGTAGAGACTTGAAGAAAGACAGACTGGCCTCAATCACTCCAGAATTTTCTTTTTCAGTTGTTTCACAGAATGTTGTCTTGTTTAAGTTGGATACAGATCCAGAAATGTATGCGTTTGAGTGTATGTGTGAGTGTGTGCAGGCAGCTGACCCTGGTGTGAACAGGGCCACTCTGTGAGACCACAGAGAGCCCATTCTTCACTGTGACAAACACACTCACATAGCAGCTACACACTCACAGCCATCCTCTCCCCTCCCTCTCTCACTCTTCAGTTTGTCACATTCACTTACACACACATGCAGAGGGTGCAAGA
>NW_018130382.1:0-1742 GCF_001952655.1 Monopterus albus
AAATGGCACCATCAGTGTACTGTTGTATTTAGATGGCATAAGCCCTATGTTTTCTCCAACGCCCACACTAAAGATGGTCTGAGGGTTGGGATCCACATGAAACACCATATTTTCTTCTCTGTTCATTTATTGCAGTGAGTTCGTGTTTGATGCATCAAACTGTTGCATATCTGTTCTTCTTGGTCAAAAATCAGGGCTGAAACTGATGATCTGGGTTGTCAACCTTCCATGTGTCTTGATTTGCTTTAGGTTATAAATAATGCTGATTATTTCTCACAGCATGAGGTGGTGGTTTTAGTAAACCCCCTTTGAATCCTCCCAGTTGATAGCCTGGAACCAGGGACTGAGAAATGATCCATTAAGTGCTGCAGCTGTACAGGAAATGCATTTCAGTTTTAGCTAGTGGTAGCCCTGTATGAAAAAGTGCTGATTACTGTATTGCTAGCAATTGTAGAGAGTACCAGTACAGTACTGCACATTGTTTTGTAACGGTGCATGAATGAGGAAAATCATGAAAGCAAGTCAAATGTTCAACTGGAGCTGTCCTGTCTTTTGTCCACCTCCAGGTAGTTTTTATAACTACTACAAGCACTATGACTACACCTATATTTCCTGTGGCATCATCCTCATGGTCGCAAGCGTCTTCCTCTTTGTGGGGATGGGCATCAACTACCACCTGCTGGCACGAGAGAAGAGGGAGGAAGAAAGAAAAGAAAAGGAGGAACGCGCTGCTATGCTAGCACCCCCCCCTCAATCAAAACCAGATGAGAACGTCCTAGCCGACGTGACACTGGAGGAAGTTGCCAAGATGGACGAGGACACGGTATAGAAAATGGACTCGAAGGACGCACATGCTTAGCGGAAACGTACACAAGTTGCAGTTCCTCAGTACAACCACATGTCTCTGTAGACAATTTACCTTTTTATATACAACCTTAAAGCCATAGACCCAGTTTTCTCATTTAAACACAGACCTGCTGCAATATTTAGCTGTTACATGTTTCAGTGTGTCAAGACATCTAGATTTAATATTTGACGTGCCTTTTTTAAAAATTTTTTATTTAACTCATGTCCTCCGGGAGCGTGTGCACACGCCACATATAAACACCAGACGCACAGCAGACTGGTAAGAGACAAGTCCAGTCAACTAGTGAGGACCTGACCTTGGGGTCGTCCACCTCAATGAAACCATGCATCTTGCTTAGATTCCCCTCGCATACTGCATACACACTCGAGCATCGCTTCACTCAAGGGCTGCACACAAATGAAGGGCACAGTAGTTATAATGTATCTGTTCACATATTGGGTTAGAGTGGGGAGTTAATGTAGTGTCCTGCATTTTATGCAGGAGAACAGCTCATCACGTGAAGAAGTGCCAGCAGCAGGAGTAGCCTTTGTCAAAGATATAACGCACAAACACGTGTTTGGAAATGCAAAGACAGGCTTGTGTGTGTATCCTCCATCCCAGAGCAGCTCAGCCATTCTTTGTACTGATAAAGACGAGACATCTTAGTGAAAGTCGATCATGGAGTTGCGCTTCTCTGCCCCACAGGTGTCTGCTGTGCAGCATGAGACCGCTCAGTATTAGATGACGCCACCCTCCGGTTTGTGAGGAATAACAGGCTGTGATTGTACCTCACTGCCTGGCTGTGGTGTCAAAATGAAAAATCTCCCATTACAGAATCCTAATTTGTTACTTTGAATTATAGGACTGGCAGCACCCTTTTATTTTAATTTTTTTT